>NC_072440.2:107487812-107793125 GCF_028878055.3 Symphalangus syndactylus | reverse complement strand
AAGCTAATAGGCTGAACTTTGAATACAAACTCAGAGAAGTTTATTGTATCTTACAATTTTCATCTCAAATGCTTCCAACATGGTGCTGGATTTCCATCTCCAAGTCTATATTTACATTTTTAAACTTTCCAGTAAAACCCTGCATTTCCTGTGATTACATTCATTTTGTTGCTGTCCTGGAGGCTAAGATGACATAGCAAAAAGAACTCTCTGTTCTTTCCTAATGAGCCAGCTTCTGAAAGCAAAGTGAGGCAGACACATTTAGGGTGGAAAACACATTCTTGAAGACAATATTTTGCTAATTACATGCAGTACAGGGTCAATTTTCTGAATTTGGACTGCAAGAGAGAAACTTACCCTTTAATTATGGAAATGTTCCAGGGTGAGAGAAATGAAGGAGGTGGCACTATGCTACTCTCCAACACTAGCCTAGACAAAATGCCCAAGCTCCATGTGGGTCAGTCTGCAGGGATCTTGTCTTCCCATAGAAATTCTATCTTGTCTTCCAAGCATAGTCTAAGTGCCTTGGTTTGACTCCAGATTTTGATACTTTCAAAGTCTGTAACTGTGATGGTTAATACTGATTATCAACTTGATTGGATTGAAGAATGCAAAGTATTGACCCTGGTTGTGTCTGTGAGGGTGTTGCCCAAGGAGATTAATATTTGAGTCAGTGAGCTGGGAAAGGCAGACCCACTTTTAATCTGGGTGGGCACAATCTAATCAGCTACCAGCACAGCCAGAATAAGAAAAGCAGGCAGAAGAATGTGAAAAGGCTAGACTGGCCTCCCAGCCTCCATCTTTCTCCCATGCTAGATGCTTCCTGCCCTCGAATATCTGACTCCAAGTTCTTCAGCTTTGGGACTCAGACTGGCTTCCTTGCTCCTCAGCTTGCAGACAGCCTATTGTGAGAACTTGTGATTATGGGAGTATATATTTTGTGTGAAATATATATATTTCCTATTAGTTCTGTCACTCTAGAGGACCCTAAATAATATAGATATTGGTACCAGTAGAGTGGGTCACTGCTGTAGATACCCAAAAATGTGGAAACAACTTTAGAACTGGGTAATGGGCAGGGTCTGGAACAGTTTGGAGAGCTCAGAAAAAGACAGGAAAATGTGGGAAAGTTTGGAACTTCCTAGACACTCGTTGAGTGGCTTTGCCCCAAATGCTGATAGTGATATGGACAACAATGTCCAGGCTGAGGTGGTCTCAGATGGAAATGAGGAGCTTGTTGGGACCTGGAGCAAAGGTGACCCTTGTTATGTTTTAGCAAAGAGACTGGTGGCATTTTGCCCCTGCCCTACAGATTTGTGGAACTTTGAACTTGAGAGAGATAATTTAGGGTATCTGGCAGAAGAAATTCCTTTTTTGTTGTTTGTTTGTATGAGACAAAGTCTCACTCTGTTGCCAGGCTGGAGTGCAGTGGTGCAATCTTGGCTCACTGCAACCTCTGACTGCCTGGTTCAAGCGATTCTCCTGCTTCAGCCTCCTGAGTAGCTGGGACTACAGGCATGTGCCACCACACCCAGCCAATTTTTGTATTTTTAGTAGAGACAGAGTTTCACCATGTTGGCCAGGATGGTCTTAATCTCCTGACCTTGTGATCTGCCCATCTGGCAGAAGAAATTTCTAAGCAGCAAAGCATTCAAGATGTGATTTGGATGCTGTTAAAGGCATTTAATATTATAAGAGAAGCAGAGCATAAAATTTTGGAAAATTTGCAGCCTGAAAATGCAATAGAAAAGAAAATTCCATTTTCTAAGGAGAAATTCAAGCCAGCTGCATAAATGTGCCTAATTAATGAAGAGTCAATGTTAATTACAAGATAATGGGGAAAATGTCTCCATGGCTTGTCAGAGACCTTGGCAGCATCCCCTCCCATCACAGGCCTGGAGGTTTAGGAGGAAAAAATGGTTTCATGGGCTGGGCCCAGGTTTCCTCTGCTGTGTACAGTCTAATGACTTGGTGTCCTGCATCCCAGCCACTCCAATCGTGACTAAAAGAGGTCAAGGTACATCTCAGGCTGTTGCTTCAGAGGGTGGAAGCCCCAAGCCTTGGTAGCTTCCACATGGTGTTGAGCCTGCAGGTGCACGGTAGTCAAGAATTGAGATTTGGAAACCTCTGCCTAGATTTCAGAGGATGTATGGAAATGCCTGGATTCCCAGGCAGAAGTTTGCTGCAGGGGCAGAGCCCTCATGGAGAACCTCTGCTAGGGCAGTGCAGAAGGGAAATTTGGGGTCAGAGCCCCCACATAGAGTCCCTAGTGGTGCACTGCTTAGTGAAGCTGCGAGAAGAGGGCCACCATCCTCCAGACCTTAGAACGGTAGATCCACCGACAAGTCGTACAGTGCACCTGAAAAAGTTGCAGACATTCAGCACCAGCCCATGAAAGCAGCCAGGAGAGGGGCTATATCCTGCAAAGCCACAGGGGAGGAGCTGCCCAAGACCATGGGAACCCACCTCTTGCATAAGGTGACCTAAATATGAGACATGGAGTTGGAGGAGATCATTTTGAAGCTTTAAGATTTGACTGTTTTGCTGGATTTTGTACTTGCATGGGGCCTGTGGCCTCTTTGTTTTGGCCAATTTCTCCCACTTGGAATGGCTGTGTTTACCCAATGCCTATATCTGCATTCTATTTAGGAAGTAAGTAACTTGCTTTTGATTTGACAGACTCATAGGTGGAAGGAACTTTCCTTGTCTTCAGTGAGACTTTGGACTGTGGACTTTTGGGTTAATGTTGAAAAATTTTAAGACTTTGGGGGACTGTTGTTGTATTAGTCAGGGTTCCCTAGAGGTACAGAATTAATGGAATATATATATATATATACTCCATTATATATATATATATACTCCACATTATATATATGTGGGAGTTTATTAACTCATATGATCACAAGGTCCTACAATAGGCTGTCTACAGGCTGAGGTGCAAGGAGACCCAGTCCAAGTTCCAAAATGGAAGAACTTGGAACCTGATGTTCTAGGGCAGAAAGCATCCAGCATGGGAGAAAGATGTAGGTTGGGAGGCTGGGCCAGTCTTTGTTTTCACATTTTTCTGCCTACTTATATTCTAGCTGTGCTGGCAGCTGATTACATTTTGCCCACCTAGATAAAGGGTGAGTCTGCCTTTCCCAGCCCATTGACTCAAATGTTAATCTTCTTTGGCAATACCCTCATAGACACACCCAGGATCAATGTTTTTTATCCTTCAGGCCAATCAAATTGACACTGAGTATTAACCATCACAAGTCCTTTCCTGTCCATTTCAACCCATACACATCTTCGAAGATCATACATAATCTTTAAGTAAAGAGAGTAATAAGGTCATAATTATGCCTAACATAATACAACTGTCTTTCATACAACCAGAAATGCAGCAATCCTCAACCCAAATAGTATTACATAAAGTTAACAAATACTTAAATTCTGATGTGAAGTCAATAAATCTACGTCACATGATAACAAAGAAAATAAAATAGGCCGGGCGCGGTGGCTCACGCTTGTAATCCCAGCACTTTGGGAGGCCGAGGCGGGCGGATAACGAGGTCAGGAGATCGAGACCATGGTGAAACCCCGTCTGTATTAAAAAATACAAAAAATTAGCCGGGCGCGGTGGCGGGCGCCTGTAGTCCCAGCTACTCGGAGGCTGAGGCAGGAGAATGGCGTGAACCCGGGAGGCGGAGCTTGCAGTGAGCCGAGATTGCGCCACTGCACTCCAGCCCGGGCAATAGAGCGAGACTCTGTCTCAAAAAAAAAAAAAAAAACAAACAAAAAAAACAAACAAACAAAAAAAGAAAATAAAATGAAGATATTTTCTTAGTACAAGTATATATATGCACAAATACATTTTTAATAAAAGAAGGAGGAAATACTCATGACAACTACAGTCCTCATTTTTGCAGCTGGTCACATGGTTATAGCTGGAATTGATGACTACCTTCTTCTACTACTTATTCTGTATTCCCTTTGCCTTCAGCAAGTACCTCAGCAGGTCGTGTTTTTTTCTTTTTTTTTTTCCTCATGGAGTGTCCCAAACCTTCATTTCTGAAGGTTCTGCATCATTTGTAGTCCTGCCTGGATTGGGCTGTCGTAGTTTCTCATTGACCTTAATCACAGGGCATGGTAATACTAAGAGACACCCTAGTGGATCTCCTGTATTCCATGCATATTCGTCCTTACCTCAGTAAGGAAGTAGTATACTGATTTCATCTTGATAGTTCAGGTCAGTCACCCCAGCCAACACTGTAACTCCTTCTTAGCCTGTTAACTTAAATATAGGAGGAGCCCAAAGGGTCTAAGTGGCAATCTTAACTTCCAGTTTAATGGAATTGTTGTTGTGTCTCCTGGTGGCAGCGTTCCTCCCCCTGGAACTAAGACCTCTAGGGCAGCAGAACGTAATGTCATGAGAATAGGAAACAAAAATTTTGCTAGTGGATCACTAGGGGTGATGGTAAGTGGTGCCACTTCCACTTCCATCCCTTGATTCCTGGACCCATGAATACTTGCTATGGGAGAAACAGTACCATATGTTGAATGCTGATTCAGAGCATACACAGCCTTCTGGAGAACTTTGCCCTAGCCTTGCAAAGTATTGTCACCTGGTGGGCATTGTAATTGTGACTTCAAAAGGCCATTCCACAATTCTATCAATCCAGCTGCCTCAGGATAATAGGGAACATGGTAAGACAATGAATTCCATGAGCATGAGCCCACTGCCACTCTTCCTTAGCCATAAAATGAGTGCCTTTGTCAGAGGCAATGCTGTGTGGAATACCATGACAGTGGATAAGGCATTTCAAGAGTCCACAGGTAGTAGTCTTGGCAGAAGCATTGCATGCAGGATAGGCAAACCTATATCTGAAGAAAGTATCCATTCCAGTGAGGACAAACCTCTGCCCTTCCCATTATGGAAGAGGTCCAATATAATGAGCCTGCCCCCAGGTAGCTGGCTTATCACCTCAAAGAATGGTGCCATATTGAGGGTTCAGTATTGGTCTCTGCTGCTGGAAAACTGGGCACTCAGTAGTGGCCATAGTGGGTCTGCCTTGGTGGGTGGAAGTACATGTTGCAGAGCCCTTGGGCAACCTCCATCCCTCCTACCATGGCCACTTTGTTCATGGGCCCATTGGACAATGACAGGGGTGGCTTGGGAAAGAGGCTGAGTAATGTCCACAGAACAGGTCATCCTATCCACTTGATTATTAAAATCCTCCCCTACTGAGGTCACTCTGTTGGTGAGCACTCACATGGGATACAAATATCTTCACAGTTTTTGACCACTCAGAGAGGTCCATCCACATACCTCTGCCCCACATTTCTTTGTCACCAATTTTCCAATCATGCTTCGTCCAAGTCCTTGACCATCCAACCAAACCATAGGCTACAGCCCATGAAATAGTATATAATCACACATCTGGCCATTTCTCCTTTTATGCAAAGGGCACAACCAGATATACTGCTCGAAGTTCTGCCCACTGGGATGATTTCCCTTCACCACTGTCCTTCGGGGATGTCCTAGAAAGAGGCTGTAGTGATGCAGCTGTCCACCTTTGAAAGGTACCTGCATATTGTGCACCGAACCATTTATGAAATAGGTCCTAGTCTTCTCTCCCTCTGTCAACTAATCATAGGAAACTCTCCATGAGTCCATCAGTGCAGGTTGTTGGAGAGAAGGCAGGGTGGTCAGAGTGGAGACCATGGGCATTGAGCCACTTCCTCATGTAACTTCCTTGTGCTTTCAGGACCTGCTGGAGCCTGATCACATATACACCACTTCCATTAGATGATGGAGTGCTGCTGTGCATGACCCACTTTATAGCTGGATGGGTCAGAAGGCACTCAGTTCAGGATAGGCAGTTCAGGTAGCATGGTGACTTGACGACTCATAGTCAAACATTCAGTTTCCACCGGAGCCCAGTAACAAGCCAAGAGCTTTCTTTCAAAAGGAGAATAATCTGCAGAAGATGGCGGGGCTTTGCTCCAAAATCTTAGAGGCCTCCACTGTGCTTCACCTATAGGGGTCTGCCAAATGCTCCAAACAGCATCCCTATCCGCCACTGACACCTCCAGCACCATTGGATCTGCTGGGTCATATGGCCCAAGTGGCAGAGCAGCTGGCACAGATGCCTGGACCTGTTGCGGAGCCTTCTCTTGTTCTGGACCCCAATCAAAACTGGCAGCTGTTCAGGTCGCTTAATAAATGGGCCAGAGTAACACTCCCAAATGAGGAATGTGTTACCTCCAAAATCCAAATAGGCCCACTAGGCGCTGTGCCTCTTTCGTGGTTGTAAGAGGGGTCTAATGCAGCAACTTATCTTTCACTTTAGAAGGAATATCTCAACAGGCCCCACTTCATTGAACCCCTGGAAATTTTACTGAGTTAGAAGGTCCCTGAATTTTAGTTGGATTTATTTCCCATCCTCTGCCATGCAAATGTCTCACCAACAAGTCCAGTTTGTTTGCTACTTTTTGCTCACTGGATCCAGTCAGCATAATGTCATCCATGTAATGGACCAGGGTGATATCTAGCAGAAGTGGAAAGCAATCAACGTCTCTCCAAATAATATTATGACACAAAGCTGGAGAGTTATATACTCCTGAGGTAACACAGTAAAGTTATAGTGCTGGCCTTGCCAGCTGAAGGCAAATGGCTTCTGGTGGGCCTTATGGACGGGAATGGAGATCAATGGCTTCATACCAGGTGCCAGGAGATGTGTTAATTTGCTCAAGCAATGAAACCACATCTGGTACAGCAGCTGCAATTGGAGTCACAACTTGGTTAAGCTTACAATAATCCACTGTCATTCTCCAAGATCCATCTGTCTTCTGCACAGGTCAAATGGGAGAGTTGAATGGGGATGTGGTGGGAATCAACACCCCCATGTTTTTCAAGTCCTCGATGGTGGCACTAATCTCAGCAATCCCTCCAGGGATGTGATATTGTTTTTGATTTATTATTTTTCTAGGTAGAGGCAGCTCTAATGGCTTCCAGTTGGACTTTCCCACCATAATACCCCTCACCCTATCAGTCAGGGAGCCAATGTGGGGTTTCTGCCAGCTGCTAAGTATTTCTATGCCAGTTATGCATTCTGGCACTACATAAATAAGTACAGGATGAGTCTGGGGACCCACTGGACCCACTAAAAGCTGGACTGAGCTAAAACTCCATTAATTCACTGACCTCAATAAGCCACTACTTTAAGTGGCAGACCACAATGATGTTTTGTGTACCCTGGAATCAACATCAGCTCAGAGCCCATATCCATTAGTCCCCAAAATGTCTGATCATTTTTCTTTCCCCAATGCATAGTTACCCTGATAAAAGGCTGGAGCCTTCCTTGGGGAAGTATGGGAGAAAGATTTACTGCATAAATTGTTGGTAATGTAGTGTAGTCCTTCCTCTAGGGGACCTGGCCTCCCCTTCATTCAAGGGGTTCTGGGCTTGTAAACTGACACACATCTGGAACTTGATTGAAGGGCCATGATTCTCTGTTTATATAATTCAAACTTGTCTTTTGTCAATTCAAACTAGAAGTTTTCTGCTTGTATAAATTAAGTAGGAGTGCAGTAGAATTCCTATCAATTTCACTTCTAGGAACACTGTGATTAATTAGTCAATGTCAGAACTCTACACAAGTCAGACTATTCTGATTGCCACTTTGCCTCTACTGCCCATTACAGTAGCTATGCCCACCTTGCCTTTGATGGCTCAGTGCTGCCAGTTGGCCCCTGCCACCTACAATTATTCTTATTGTAGTTAAGTTTTGTAGTTGAGTGACCGTGGTTCCCATGGTTAGCTCTGACATACAGAGAAGAGCAATTACAGGGCTCTCCAGAGATGCAGATGCTGCCCTCACAAATCTATTTCACAAGGCATTGGTCAAGGGTATATTTGCTGGACTGTCCCAGCTGGAATGAATGGGTCCAAAGTGACTAATCCACTCCACCATCCCAATCTCCCTAAGCCTTTGGATTCCTTCCTCTACATTAAACCAAGGGAGATCAGGCATTTCCAGCACATTCACAGTGGGCCATCTTTTAATCCAAGTTTCAGCTAACCAAGCAAATAAACTATCAGAACCTTTTTTAACTCCCTGAGATGCAACATTAAATGCAGGGTCTCTATTCAGTGGGCCCAAATCAATAAATTCAGACTAATTCAATTCTGTCTTTCTTCTACCATTATCCTACATCCTTAATATCCATTTCCATGACTGTTCTCTAGGTTTCTGTTTATATAAATTAGAAAACTCAAGCAGTTCTTTTTGAGTGCAGCGCACCTCCTCATGGCTCACACTCTCAACCTTACCTCTAGGAGCCCACCAATACTTTAGTTACAGGTCTAGAAACAAATGGGTGGTAGGAGTTGCTCCTGAGGAGAATCAACATTACCTTGCCTGGCAACTGCCTCAGGGGAGACCATCACTCCTCCCTCAGGCAGTGCAGGGTGTATCTACTCAGACAAAGCAGAAAGGCTGATGGAAGCATGGGTCGGGAAGGGGATGTTGCCACTACTGGGGATGGGGAAGCTGTTTCTTCTGTCCAAGGAGGTTCATCAGAGTTTACAAACTCACTGTCCTCAGCTCCATCAGGGTCCTCCCACATGCCCCTATTCCAAGTTTCAGGGCCCCATTCTTTTCCAATCATTGCCCTCACTTTAACAGTAGACACCTGGAGAGGCTGTGCATGCACCTTTCCTTGCATCAGCCACTCACGCAATAAGACGTTATGTCTGTTTTTCCACAGTTTTAGCTCTTTCTCTACAGGAGATAAGACACTCACTCAGGGCAGTCTTAGCAGCTTTGAGGTTCAATATCTGCTTCCGAAGCCGGGAGATAGAATCCTTGAGTTTATCATTTTCTCTCATCACTTTGTCCACTGAACTCAGGAGGAACCAACCAGCTTCATTATGTTCCTGGGTTCTCCACTTATGATCAAAGGTGTTATGTATAGAGTCGCTAAACTCCTTGCCTGTCACGAGCAATGAATCAAGAGTGTCAAATGCATTTATTTTGCATAACTCTCTAAACAGTTCATGCCAAGTACTATCAGTGTTCATACTCTTAAAAGTAGAGTCCTTAGCATTTTGGGGTCTAATCACATTAAGTAGCCAACTCCAGAAGCCCCAAAACCAATGAAAAAGCTCCATCCTTAACATTCTGTTCCTCTAGAACCACTCTTGGTATCAAAATCTGTATCAGTCAGTGTTCTCTAGAGGCACAGAATTATATATATATATTCCATATATATAAAGGAGTTTATTAACTATTAACTCACATGATCACAAGGTCCCACAATAGGCTGTCAGCAGGCTGAGGAACAAGGACAGCCAGTCCGAGTCCCAAACTAAATAACTTGGAGTCTGATGTTCAAGGGCAGGAAGCATCCAGCACAGGTGAAAGATGTAGGCTGGAAGGCTAGACCAGTCTCTCTTTTCACATTTTTCTACCTGTTTATATTCTAGCTACACTGGCAGCTGATCAGATTGTGCCTTCCCAGATTTCGGGTGGTTCTGCCTTTTCCAGCCCACTAACTCAAATGTTAATCTTTTTTGGCAACACCCTCACAGACACACCCAGGATCAATACTTTGCATCCTTCAATCCAATCAAGTTGACACTCAGTATTAACAATCACAGTTGGGAAGGCATGACTGGTTTTGAAATGTGAGGATGCAAGATTTGTTAGGGGCTAGGGACGGAATGGTATGGTTTGGCTTTGTGTCCCCATCCAAATCTCATCTTGAATTGTAGCTCCCACATATTCCACATGTTGTGGGAGGGACCCGGTGGCAGATGATTGAATCATGTGGCAGGTCTTTCCTGTGCTGTTTTCATGATAGTTAATAAGTCTCAAGAGATCTGATGGTTTTGTAAGGGGGAGTTTCCCTGTACAAGCTCTCTCTTTGCCTGCTGCCATCCATACAAGATGTGACTTGCTTCTCTTTGCCTTCTGCCATGATTGCGAGGCCTCCCCAGCCATGGGAAACTTCTTCCTTTTGTAAATTGCCCAGTCTCCAGGTGTATCTTTATTAGCAGTGTGAAAACGGACCAATACAGTAGCCTTGTGTAATGAAACTGGCTGTACCATAACTTAATTTTCTAATTTGTAAGACAGAGATATTCACATGTCACATGGAATGCTTAGAAAGTGAAATGTGGGGGCATGGGCTCAGCAGAGCCCAGCTGTTGGCATGCTCTTCTGTACCACTGGCGTCTTCATGGAGGGCATTGTGAGGAACCAGTTGATAAGCTCTTCCTTCCAGGTGATGTTTTTAGGTAAGCCAGGGAGCTGTTAGAGGTACACTGTCATCTCTGCCTAGAATAAATAGTAGTGCTGGAAATTTTAAGTCAGAACAGAAGAGATGTAGGCTCTGCCTGGCATAGCATCATTAGCTGCCTGCCTAGTAAACCTACCCAATTTCCGTGAATCTCCACCAGCACTACCCTGATGATGAACTTATTACGATGGAAGAAAAGAAAAGAGAAAGAACTGCGTGACTGACAGCACACCATCTGCTTACACATGTCACATGGAGGCTGTGGGGAGGGCTACAGAGAGAACTGGCCATGACAGGGTGGTTGTCAACATAAACACAATCAATAATTCTGGTCTGTCTCTTCTCTGCCAAATGTGCTATCCCTCCAAAATCCTTATTGGTTGTAAAATGTCATGATCATCATTAATGAGTGTGAAGTAAATTACTGATGGAAAAGAAAAGTTTAAAAAAAGGTAGCATATGATATAATAGTTTCAAATTAAAGGCCGAATATTACTATTTATGAAATCATTTCACAACTGTTTTATGCGACACACTTTCCTGGAATGCCATGTCTTTTAGTGAGAAGGTGGTAAAGGAAAATGGCCCAGTTGATTGGCTTTGATGTAATTGCCTGGTCCTATAGCACAGAGTCAAAATCCCAGACCCGCAATTTAGAAGTTGCATGATACTGAGCAGTTGGCCTACTTGAGTGAGGCAAGGCCATAATTTTCTCATCTCTAAAACGGAAGTAACAGTGCTTAAAGGTACATTGTGAGGATTACTGAATGCATTGCACTTCAAGCTTGCAGGCCTTGCCTGTCACATAGTGATGGCTCAATGTATGTTTAACATTCGTTATTATTTTATTAATATTACACTAGAAATACAAGGTATATCAATGTCTATGTGAATTCCAAATATTAGTCACTGCAAAATTGAAGGTCTGTTTTTTTATATATGACGTAATGAAGGGACATTGTTGACTGTTATCATAATGTGGGATAAGTATTTAATTTGATAAAAAATAATTCAAGCAATGATTTTATAACTAATTCTGTTGCATTTTTAGAATTTATTATGTTTTAAATTTACTGTATACTCTGCAATGTATGTTATATTTCAGGATTAAAAACAGATGTGAAAAAAATGTTTTGTAGTATTAGAATCTGCTTAACAGAGAAAGCCACTTGCCATTCAGCCACTTAACTCAAGGTTGAGTGTGGCTTTTATTCATGAAGAATTGGTGGCTGCTGTTTCTGCTGGTATCTTACACTGCCCTTTAGTAGAGGTGATTTTTAATCCACAGCATATTTAATAGAATTTCCACTTTGTTTTGGGAGTTTGTTGAGTCGAATATACCAGAATCCCAAAGGAAAGAAGAATTCTACATCAACAATATACCAGGCAAATATTAAACATCCGGGAACAACTGACATATACATAGCTAACTCCTGTAGGTTGCTATCAAAGAGTAGCGCATGGTTTTTAAGCATCTAGTTTCACTATATAATTTATCTCCTACATGAGAGAGGCAAAACATGTAGCTCAGGATACCCTGCATGACACGCACACACAAGGCACATCATAATATTTAGCTTCAGCTCTCCACCTGAAGTCATGGATTTTCAAATACCCCAGCCAATGGATAACTCCCAGCGAGGAAGAACATATGATTCCACTTTCACCCATCACTGGAGTTCTAATTGCTTTGATTTAATGACCGTGGGATTGTATTTTTTACTGTTTAGACAGATTCCTCACTAATACTTAACAGGCAAGAGACATTAAAATCCTGTTTGGTTTGACGGGAGCAGAGTTTAATGTCAGCAGGACTGAATTTGTTTTCCTAAGTTCTATTTTTTCAAAAATATCTTTGATATTTGCTTTAACCAGACTTGTTTAGGAAACAAACTCTGTGCTACGTAGGGGATCCAAATACATTTCTGATTCAATCATAGCGTCAACGTTTTATGCACCACCCAGTTGATAATAAACAATTCACATCAGACTTCCATCATAAACAGACAGTGCAATCGATGGATGAACTCCACAACACTTATCAGCAACTATCTCTATTTAGGCAAAGTCTATAGCAAGCAAAAATATGTGATCAACCATCGGGATGTACATATTTACAAAATGCTTCTCTTCCAGGAAAATATTTTAATTTTTCTTGTATCACTGTTTGTTCTCTCTTATCTCCCTAAACTTATTTCCAACAAAGCACCTACCTCAGTAAGTTGGACTTAGGTTGTGTATCTTATGGACTGAGAGCCCTTGGTGGCCAGTATGTTTCTCACATAGCAAAGCCATGAACCAGTATCTGATCGATGATTATCAACTAGAACTACTTCTTGAATAAAATTGCATTTTACTTACTATTTTATTTGTAGAATATACCCATCTACTTTGTATATCTGTATTGCAGAGCAAAAAATTTACCTTTGCATTATAAAACATGGTAAAAATAAATATAGTTTTATTATCTATAAAAATGTACAACAGCACATATAGGAATGGTTGGGAATGAAAGATGAATATTTTTAACGACTGAGTTGTTTGTAACTAGAACATTCATTATTTTGATTCCCAAGGATAGATATTAATGGATAAGTAGGGTCCAGTTTGTATTAGCCTGCACCATGCTAGTTGCAAATGTCATTCAACATTAGCTTTTGCAAAAGAAAGAATTTATTTACTCATGCATCTGAGAAAATGCTAAATGTGGCAGAGAATCTTGTCAGCTACCCCAAAAGATATCGCCCCTCTTCTTTATTGATTATAAAAAAATTTTAAAATAGAAATGGGGAACTTTGGTGCCATAGTATAGGTTTTAGAGTCCCTGCAATAGAAGACGTGTAACCCTAGTTCCAACCAATGGCATATGAATGACGTGTATTAGTTTAATTCTAGGAAATACTTTTCTTTAATAATATAGAGTAGGTGAAGAGAAAATCTCAATTGCATTTAATGCTTCTGATCACAGTTCCTTGAGGAAGTAATGCCTGAAGCTGTGGCAGTGCCCTTGCAGCTGAGAAAGAAAGGCCAGATGTCCTGAAATTACTAAAGAAGTGAATTAAGCCTAAAACTGCATATTCCAAGCATTCTTACTATTCAGGAAAGATATAATCGTATTTATTTGGGATCTCTAAGGATGTATCCTTATACATCCCGGCATTTTGTAATTTCTTTTCTCTTTTTCCTTGAGCTATATCGCCTATGGCTTAGTTGAATTAATCTTTTCAAAGAGCCAATTTTAGCTTTATTTCCTCTATTTTATGTATGTATTCTATTCCATTGACTTTTTTGTTTTTTATTATCATTTTCTTCCTTGGATTTTATCTTTTATTTACTTTTTTCTAGATTTTTAAGAAACTATGCATAAATTCTTTGAATCTATGTACAGATTTTCACAGATTTGGGATTGTGATAACTTCCTATTGGATTGACCTCTTTATCACTGTGAAATACACTTTTTTATTCCTATTCATGTTTCTTTGCTTAAAATCTTTTTCCTGATATAAGTAAATCTATTTTTATTTCATATTTCTTTGATAATTATCTATACAGTATATCTTTATATTCTTTCATTTTTAATTGTTCTGCATTCTTAAAAATGTGTTTCTCGGTAACACATTTTTTTTCCATAATTTTACTGTGGTAAAATACACATGACATAAAATTTACATATGAACCATTTTTAAGTGTAGAGTTCATTTTTATTAATACATTTATAAGACTGTGGAATCATCAGCATCATCCACATCCAGAACACTTTTCTTCATGTGAAACTGAAATTTTGGACCCATTGAACACTAACATTACCATAACCCATTCAACATTACCCACTCCTTGCAGCTCCTGGCAACTGCCATTCTACTTTCTGTCACTATGATTTTGCCTTTCTAAGTACTACAAACCAGTGGAATTTTACAGTACTTGTCATTTTATAGTGGCTTATTTTGATTGGCTTATTTCGCTTAGCATTATGTCCTCACATTTCATCTGTTTTGTAGCATGTGTCAGAATTTACTTCCTTTTTAAGGCTGAATAATATTTCATTGCATGTGGATAGCACATTCTGCCTATCTGTTCGTCCCTCAATGGACACTTGGGTTGCTTCCATGTTTTAATTATTGTGAATATTGCTGCTATAAACATGGGTGTGCAAACATCATTGACGCCCTGCTTTCAATTCTTTGGGGTGTATATCCAGAAGTGGAATTGCTGGATCCTATGGTAATTCTATTTTTTTTTTTTTTTTTTAGTAACTGCCATACATATTTCACAGGGGTTGCACCATCTTACATTCTCACTATGAGTGCATAAGGCTACTCCAAATCTTTGCCAGCACTCGTTATTTCCTGGGTTTTTGTTGTTGTGGATAGTAGACATTCTAATGATTGTGGAGTAGAATCTCATAGGAGTTTTGATTTGCATTTCCCTAGTGATTAGGAATGCTGAGCATCTTTTCATGTGCTTATTAGCCGTATGACTGTCTTGTTTGTGGAAATGTCTATTCAAGTACTTTGCTCCTTTATAAACCCCTTCAGTGAGGTTTTTTCATATATTAATAACACAGTTAAACTGTTTTTGTCACGTGCTACATTCCACTCGGATGGCCCCAACATCCTAATTTTTCTTAAGTTGTATATATTAATGTTGAATCTTTGCACTATAAAGTTCTATGGGTTTTGACATATGCCTAATGCATGTATCCACCATTACAGATTCATACAGTGAATATTTTTCACTGTTCTATACAATTCCCTGGGCTGCACATATTAATCCTCCCTATCCGCTAACCCTCGGCAATTGCTAATCTTTTTATCACCTCTATAGTTTTTCCTTTTTCAGAATGCCTTGGAAATGGAATCATTTATATATACAATCATAAACTAGCTGCTTTCATTTGGCAAAATGCAGATAAGATTCACCCGTATCTTTGTGTGCCTTGATAGCATTTTTGTTTATTGCTAAATAGTAGTTTATAGTGAGGGTGTGCCAGAGTTTGTTTATTCATTTGCTTAAGAATATCTTGGTTGCTTCCAGTTTGGAGCAATTATAAAGCTGCTATAAACATTCATGTGCACGGTGTTGTGTGAGCATAAGTTTTCAAATCAGTTGGTAAATACCTAGGCGTGTGATTGATTGCTGGATTGTATGGTAAGACTATGTTTAGCTTTGTAAAAAGCTGTCGAACTCTCTTCCAAAATAAATGTACCTTTTTGTATTCTCATCCACAATGAATGAGAATTCCTGTTGTTCTGCATCTTTATCAGCAATTGGTGTTGTTTTTTAATTTTAACCATGCTAATAGATGTGTCTTTTATTAGTTTTAATTTGTATTTCCCCAATGACAAATATTTTTAGACATAATTTCTTATGCTTGCCATCTGTATACCTTCTTTGTGAGGTGCTCATTCAAATCCTCACCTAATTTTTAATTGAGTTTTTGTTCTGAGTTTTTATTAAGTTATTACTGTTTTATTTAGTTTGAATTTTTTTATATATCTTAAAAACATCATCTTTGTCAAATGTGTTTGGCAAATATTTTCTCCAAGACTTTAATTTGTTTTTTTCTTGCCTTTTCATTATCTAAACAGTGTCTTTACCTAAACAAAAGTTTTTAATTTTAATAATATCCAGCTCACCAGGCATAGTGGGTCACACCTGTAGGCCCAAAACTTTGGGAGGCTGAGGCAGGAGGATTGCTTAAGCCCAGAAGTTCAAGACCAGCCTTGGCAACATGACAAAACCCCATCTCTACAAAATACAGAAATTAGCCAGGTGTCATGGTGCAAGCCTGTAGTCCCAGCTACTTGGGAGGCTAAGGCAGAAGAATTGCTTGAGCCTGGGAGGTTGAGTTTGCAGATAACCGTGATCCTGCCACTGTACTCCAGCCTGGGGGATAGAGTGAGACCCTGTCTCAAATAGAAAAAAAAAAAAAGAAAAAGAAAAAACTAGCTTGTTAATTTTTTATTTAATGTGTATTCGTTTTGATGTTATATATGAATCTCATAATCAAACCCAGTCTTTCATATATTTTCTCCTGTGTTTTCTTCTAGTTTTATAGTCTTACATTTTACGTTAGTTGTATGATCCATGTTGAGTTAAATTTGTGTTTAAAGTTTAAGTTTTGTGTCTAGGTTCAACTTTTTATTCACATAAGCATTGAAATGTACCAGAACCATTCACTGAAACAAAAACAAAAACAAAAACAAAACCCTAGACTTTCTCAATTGAAATGTCTTTGTGCTTTTGTCAAAAATCACAAATTTATTTATGTGGATTTTTGCTGGACTATGTGTCTATTTCTTCGCCAATACCTCACTATCTTGTTTACTATGGCATTACAATGTCTTTAAATAGGATGGCGAAATCCCCCAAATTGCTCTTCTTTAGTAGGTGTGGATTATTCCAGGTCCTTGCCTATCAGTTTGCTGACATCTAGAAAATAGCTTGCTGAATTTTGATTGGGATTTCATAGACACTATAGTTCAATTTGGGAAATAGTGACAGCTTAACTGTATTGAAAATTCCAATCCATGAACATAGGATATCCTCTATTTAGATATTCTTGATTTATTTCATTAATGAGTTGTAGTTTTATGAGTACTGTTCTTGCATATATTTTGTTATATTTATACTCAAGTATTTAATTTTCTAGTGCTGCTGCAAATGGCACCAAATTTTTAAGTTTCAAATCCAAATTGGTCATTTCTGATATATAGGAAAGCAACAGACTTTTGTATATTTGCAGGCACTAGTGCTGAGACAAGATATTTTGTCCTTATTTCTGATTTTAGTGAGAAACTATCTAGTCCCTCATCATTAAGTATGACATTAAATATAGGTTTTTGTAGTTCTTCAAGTTCCCTTTTATTATTCATTTTCTGAGAGTTTTTAATTATAAATAGGTGTTTGATTTTCTCAAATTATTTTTACTATCAATTGAATTGATTACATGGTTTTTCTTCTTCAGCCTATTAATATGGTGAATTACATTTTTTTAATGTTGAGCCATCTTTGTATACCTTTGTATACCAAATCTTGCTTGGTAGTGCTATATAATTATTTTTATATGTTGTTGAATTTGGTTTGTTAATATTTTGTTGAGGGTTTTTGCAACAGTATTCATAAAAGTCATTTTGTCTGCAGTTTTCTTATAATGCCTTTACCTGATTTGGGTATTAGCATAATGCTGGCCTTATAGAATGAGTTAGGACATGTTTTCTTTGTGATTTTCAAAAGAAAAGATTGTAGAGTCCTGGTTTATAATTAATGAGAATGATTTCTACAACTAGAAAAATTAGAATTTGGATATAATAGATTAGTGGTGGGGCTGGGCACAGTGGCTCACACCTGTAATCCCAGCACTTTGGGAGGCTGAGCCGGGCAGATCAAGAGGTCAGGAGATGGAGGACATCCTGGCTAACACGGTGAAACCCCATCTCTACTAAAAATACAAAAATTAGCCAGGCATGGTGGCAGGTGCCTGTAGTCCCAGCTACTCAGGAAGCTGAGGCAGGAGAATGGCATTAACCAGGGAGGCAGAGCTTGCAGTGAGCCCAGATCATGCCACTACACTCCAGCCTGGGCAACAGAGCAAGACTCTGTCTCAAAAATAAAATAAAATGAAATAAAATAAAATAAAAATAAATAAGTAATAGATTAGTGGTTCTCAAGTTTCACTTGATAGTGAATTAGATGGGAAGATTTAAAAAACATACCATCCTCCATCCCAGAGGGAACTAATCCAAATTTCTGGAGTGGATGCTAGGAATTAATATATTTTAAAGTAACATCTCAAATCATCCAATATGAAGACAAAGTTAGATATTCATTTTTAAATGCTGAATTGATTGTTCTTTAAATCTTAACCACAAACAAGACACATTCTATGACTTAAAAAATTCCCAGTGAGAAATCTAGGAAGTACCAGGAATGGGTAGATGGTTAGTGATATTGCCTTCACTGGGGAGGACATCTCTGGTATTTTTCGATTTATATCTTCAACTGGAAAATATTTCTACATTTCTGTTTGTTCTTTAGAAGAGAATTTCATTCTGGTGTGAAAACAATTCCTTATAGATGGCATTTCTCTTAGTACCAGAGAGAGTGGGGAGAAGGAGAGAGGCAGACATGCGAGGCCTTTTCACAGGCAAGGCTTTGTGCAGGCTTCAGGCAGTTTCCTCCTGAGCTGGAGAAGTGGAGGAGGCAGGAGAAAGGGTGAGTCATCCATGCCCCACTGGAGCTGAATTCACCTGGGTTATGAAAAGTGGCCTTGCCTTACAGAAAGAACATCCTCTGTAGGCTGATCGCCCCTAGGGATGGCTCACTTGGACTTCTGGTGCATTGAGGGACCTTGTCAGGAATCATTCACACTGATCACATTGTACCAGGGCTCTCAGTCTTCTATTTCTAGCTGCACCTTCTCCCTGACATTCCTCCTACATATTCACAAGGCAAACTCTCTGTTGAGTGACAGGAGGTGCTCCACATCCCTCAGAACCCAGACAAGCTGCGCTGGAAGAGCCTTTTGCCCGCTTTCAGCTGTTCATCCAGCAGCACTTGCCAACCAGATGATCCAACAAATGCTCAGATTGTTAGTGATTGAGTGTAAATTGTATTTAGAAAAATTAATTGTGGGCTACATTGTTTTTTTAAATAATCATATGTGCCTTTTATTTTTCATTATTATTGTAGCTATTATTTTATTATTGTTTTTTTGTTTTGGGGTTTTTGTCTTTTGTGGGGCTATATCATAAAATTAAAGTCTGGCATGCAAAATGGTGGGCAATACATGCAAGAACTCTGTCATAACATGTACGCATTTCATCAGAGAAAAGACTCTAGTCTCTTGTTAAAAGAAGTTATTAAGAGTTTACTGGAAATGCAGCCATCTCTGATGGCTGAAGTCAACCTGGAAGAATCTTTTGGAAGAAGATGCATCTTCATGTAGAGACTTATTTGTGTCATAAATAATGGCTTTGATGACACACTGGATTTAGGACGAAATAATGATATATATAAGCTTTTAACAAACATTACACCATAAGAATAATTGTTTTCCAAAAGTACCCTTATTTCGTTATGTTTCCTGGTCTATTACCTATCCCCCATGCATTCTCCACCATATTTTATTCTCTTTTTTATGACTTTACTCAAATATGGATTAGATCATGGACTGTTGGTGCTCATTCCTTAATCTTGTCCAGTGACAGCGCATTAAGCTTAGCCTCATGACGACACTATTTAATGACACCGTTCTGCTGTGGAGAGCAAATGTTATTTGCTCTTGTTTTGTTGAAGAAAATAACCCCTGTGTTTTCAGATTAATCTCCTCATGGTTATATGGGTATATATGGCCATATGGCAGTTTGGCCGTGTTGCTAAAGCTAAGCACTGGATCCTGATTGTCCACCATATTACTTATGGACAGTAGGACAAATGATTCAAATAACATTGTTAAGTATCAAAACTATGCATCACTTTTCCTAGCGTTTCTTAAACCCGTGCATTACTGCAAGTGGTCTGTGCCAATAAATGAAGCTGTTGCTGACAAGGGAGTTATAAAAGTAACTTATTAACACTCATGTTAGAAAATTCCTGTTATGTATTAAAAGTAAGCCCAGAGTTTGATTATCTAAAATACACAGACAGCCAAAGAAGTAATGTATTAGCTGTTCTCACCTAAAATGAAAGCTTTACTTAAGTTTGGAAGCGCTCCTGTCTTCAATGACATCCCTATAGGAGGACCCCCCAAAAACCCAGTCGTCTGCCTGTAGTGTAGGTAGAGGCGTGGAACACAAGAGGGTGACAAGACAAATGATCATTCACTGGGACACAGGATCTTCTTCCTGTCAGCTTTCCCATGGAGGAACTGATGTCGGGCAGCTGTGCCTTCATCATCAGGGACAATGGAGCAGAGGCTAATAGAAATATTGGCAGTGATGTCCCAGAGGGGTCAAACATAAGCCAAGAAATCTTCAAAAATCCACCTTGAAGAGCCTATCTGTTATGGGTGGCATTGTCTCCCCCAAAAAGATATTGATGTCTTAACACTGAGGACCTAGGCTATGCAGGTGACCTTATTTGGACATAGGGTCTTTGCAGATATAATTAGTTAATAGATAGCCATTAGTGTGGGCCCTAATCCAATAAGACTGAGTTCATATCAAAAGGAAAGATTTTGACACAGAGACCCACACAGGAATAATGCATGTGAACGTGAAGGCAAAAATTGGGGTGACACATCTATAAGTCAAGGAACACCAGAGGTTACTAGCAAACCACTAGGAGCTAGGAGAGTGGCATGGAACTGATCCTTCCTTCCCTAGCACCTCCAAAGAAAGCACAGCCCTGTCAACACTTTGCTCTTGGACTTCCAGCCTCCAGAACTGTGAAACAACACATTCCTGTTGTTTAAGCCACTCAGCTTGTGGTACTTTGTTACAGCGGCCTAGGAAACTCATAGACTATCCCAGCTTACAATTTCATGACTCCATGATAAGCCTTCTGCATTAGGGTAGAAAATGCTTCCCAAAATATGTTCAAGAAAAAGGATATGAATCATTAATCAAGTTCACTCAGTCTATATTTCAAACTTATTTGATTTAGGGACTAGAATATATTTTATTTGTCTTTGAATAACAACTACCTATTATTTATATATATAAATGATAAAAAAAACATATTCAAAACATGTAAATAATTCCAAGTCAAAAATTAAATACAACTCTTTATTTTATCTTATATAAAATAAAATAATAGACATATATCTTCTCTGTGTTCACAAAGAAGACATACAAATAGTAAGCTATAACAAGATATGAAACATCATTATTCAATAGGAAAATGTAAATTGAAATCACAATGAGATAGCACTATGTGGCCATCAGAATTGCTTAAATTAAAAAGACTCACAACACCAAATGATTGCAAGGCTATGAAACAACCAGAACTCTCATATATTTTTGGTGAGAGTATAAGTTGTATAACCACTTTGGAAAAATATCTAGCATTTTCTTAGAAAAATAAACATACACTTACATTACTACCCAGCAGTTCTACACCTAGACATTTCCTCAAAGGAAATGAAGCATACATTCACAAAATTACTTGTACATGAATGTTTAAAGCAGCTTCATTCAAAATAGATAAAACCTGAAAATGGCCCAGGTGTCAATCAACCGGAGAATGGATGAATACACTGTAGAGTGTTTCTATAAAGGAAGACTGCTCAGAAACAACAAAGGCTGAATACAGGTACACAAAACCCATCTGCTGAGCAAAAGAAACCAGACACAGAAGCATATACGCTGTAGGGTTCCATTCATAGACAGTGCTAAGACAGGCGAAACGAGTCTTTCTTTAAACAGTCAGAAGAGTGGGGAAATGGGGTGAGCATTGACTGGGAGGGTTCCACGGCTACTTTCTGAGGTGACAGCAATGCTCTGAAACTTGAGCATTGGTTACACAAGTGTGTGCATCTGCTAACTTTTAATGAAGGTACATTTAAGTTTTGTTCATTTCACACAACGTAAATTTTAAATAAGCATAAAATATTTAATTGTAGTTAATGATACAGATTCTGAAGTGTTTAGGGGTGGCATATACAGGAATATGCAACGTGTTTGGAAATGCATCAAAAAACAGAACTGATTAATGGCTCATAAAAAGGCAGATAAGTGATAACGCAAATAGAGCACACGTCGGCTGTAGAAATCACGTGGTGTGTATTTGAGTTTTCAGTGCATCATTTTCCAACTTTTCTGTATAATGAAAGATTTTAATAATCAAATATTATATAAAGACAACTTCAATTTTGAGACATTAATGTGCCGATCAAAATTGTTTCCTGATAGTAAACCCGTTATGAGTGGGAATAGTCACTCCACCTCACGTTGGCTGAGTGGATATAAGCAGATGCTTCCAGGTGTCGCCTCTGGGCTAAGCTCCCCAAAAAAACATTTTATTTGGCCTGTTTCTTGAGTCCATTGCCTCTTTCCTTTCTTCACTGTTATCCCTCATCTCTTTCATTTGAGTAAAGTTGTGATAGCATAAGATGCTGTCCTGCCTCGCAGTCATGTGAAGAAGAGTCCCACTGGAAGTGTGGTGGAATGGGAAGATGATGGAGTCTTAGGGAACACTGCAGAGGGCCCTTTTCAGATCCGGACTGCTCATTTTCATTTTCCTTGTACGTTACAAATAAAGTAAAGGTCTTGCTGTTTTAAGCATGCTTTCATTTACCACTTGTTAACGAAAATAACAAGCTTAGATTTTGGAATTAGTAGAGGGGAGGAGAAAGATAATGGGAATTGAGGATGCAACCATCCCAGCTTAGAAACCTGAGATCAATTTTGGTTAATAAAAACATTTCTGGAAACTGTAGTTTGTGATATTTGGGCACATACAACCAAGCACCAACTGTAACTACAGAGTGAGGATAACTGGTAGGAAAAATACAGAAGGTATGGCTATGTTGGCTGCTGCATGCCACCTTCGATAAAGTCCTCCCAGTGAAGAAGCATGAGCTTGGTGTAGTACTGACGGCCTTTAAATAGAGACAGGGAGAGTTTCCTGCAAGGGTTATTCTCTACTAGCAGTCCAAAATCTGTGTTGACTGAGACTGATTTTCTGTTTGTTTGTTTTTAAAATTTTAATACACTTTATTGCATATATTCGAGGTATGCAATATGACGTTTTGGGATACATTAGTAAAATGGTCATAGCAGTGAAGCAGATTAATATATCTATCACCTCAGTTACTTTTTGTGAAAACAACCTATTTGTTTGCAAAAATCCCTAATACAATACAATTCTATTAACTTTAGCCTTTGTGTTGTACATTAGATCTTTAGAATTTGTGTTTCTTAAATTCAGATACTTATAGACATTAAATTAGGAATAGAGGAAACAGATAAATAACAGGTTTGCATCCTGTGACTGCTATATAATCCAATTATGAAGAAAATATACGAGTTTTGGGCTTCACTTTTCTCCACTCATTTTCAAATTCACACATTTTTAAATATTTCTTATCTATCAAGCCTAAATCAGACTGTCAAATCTAGTTAAACTATTACCTAGCATGAGTTTCTAAATCCAGACTACATGATTTAAAAAGCCAGTTTTTATATCCTAAACTGAAACTTGCATATGCTGTAGCTGAAAAGCAACCATTTTAGTAGTAGATAATTTTGAGGTCTTAGGCCTTTTTCAAACACCTCTCAGTTAGAATCTGCAAGACAAAGAGAGAAAATTTTCCATCAGGTCATGATCAAGGATGCTGTTATTTCTCTAGAGACTATTGTTTTGAATTGCCTCAGAACACGGCCCGTAATTTAAGGGAGGGTTAAGGATAGACCACAGAGAACTGCTGCTGAGATTAAAAAGTAAAACGATCTGATGAATATGCCTAGACAACAACTTTGGCTACAGTTACTCTATGTAGAATTAATAGGAAGTAGATAGACATGAATTCTGTGTTGTTTGAGAAAAGTGCATTGCCAAGTCCAAACAGAGCATCAACAACCTTTTTCATCATCCACTAAGAAATCCCGTAATGCCCTAAATTTTTACCATAGAAGTGGGCTGCAAAATGGTACATCTTCCAGGAAGGATATTCTCCCTGGGGCCCACCTTACTCTGTTCATGGAGAAATTTAATGTGGGCAATCCACCCAGAAGGCAGAGCTGTTGGGTCATGAAGAGCAACGAAGGAGAAAAATGTCCCATAGATAAAACCAAGAGACTCACCTCTCTGTTAGGGCAAGGTACTTACCATTCCTTTTCAGATGGTCTTGACTTGTGCCATGTTCCAGGAACTGCTGTGTTGCCCTTTCTACCCATCCAGACCAAGAGATTATCTTGTTTCTTCTCCATTATTGTATGATGGGTATCTTGTGCCAATTCATTATCAGATAGTTAAGAGACACATCTTACCTTAGGCAGAGGACCGTATAATTCACAGAAATGCTAGACTTTGGGGTGGGTGAGACTTTGTGGTCATTTCCCTAGGAGAGTTAGGAAGTGTATTTTGAGGATGTATATGGATGGAAGAGTGCAGGTATGGATGTTGGATAGACCAAAGAATGGACTGTATCGGATACCGACACTTGTCCAAATGATCTCAATCCCCTTTATTACTAGCTAGTGGAACTTGCTTTGAGCAAGGTAGAAAAGTGCTCAGCCAAAACTATTAATTTTCCTTGTCACAGTCATGCACCCTAGTCTGGTCTTCCCAAGGATATATGTAAATGAACAATCCTTCTGAAGAGCCTTTGAAAAGGAATAGATGCAATTTTCTCTTTTTCCTATGCCCTTCCACCTTCTTTCTGCTTAAAATGTGGATACAATGTTTACAGATAGAGCAGCCATTTTGCAGCAACAATATAGAAGGAAAATGGGTCTTTGGTGAGCTTGCAGAGCCATTGTGCATGTCCTTGGGGTTTGTCATAGCCTTTTCTTATTGCGTGAAATACATGGAAACTTTGCTTATTTCAATTGCTTTGGGATATTTGTGTGCTTTCAGTCTGATTTAGTTCTAAAACAGAGAAGAGGCAACCTACTTCATCTCAGAGTTTATATCTCAGAAAATGAGTGCAGGAATGGGATAAGAATAGGGAGTAGTCTTACCAATACTAGTTAACAATTTAATTTTTATCCTTACTCAGTAAGAAATTTGCTTATTTCTCTCCAACTGGAGTTTAGTGTTTTTTTCTTCTAAGATCTAATCTAGAAATTAATATTTCTGCTAAAATCCTTGTATAGCTTAGGGAAAATATATAGAGATAATTGAAAGTTCAAAGAGAGACAAAAATGTAGAATTATGGAAATAGTTTTAAAAAACATTGTCAGACAACATGTAACAGGCAATAGAAATTTATCAGAGACCATTGGCAGGAAATAACCATTTTAGCAGAGGTGATGGAGGGTATTTAAACATTTTACTTTGCATAACTGAATTTCTTCTGAATATTTCTGATTTCCTCTAAATCTCAAGGAATACTTCTGATTTTGCAGGCCCTTCTGTACTCCCTCTCATCTGATGCTGACTGCTTTGGTCATTGGAAGTCTCAAAGATTAGAGCATGGAAGGAAAGACCTGAGGGAGTTTTTCTCTGCCTTTGTCTTGGAGACACATCTGTGAGGGACTGTGCGTCTCTCATCTGCCAAACCAGACAGGATTACCACAGTTGTAGCTGCCCTCAGGTTCCAGCATACTTCTTTTATCCTTTCAGCCTGGAGGGGAACATTATATTAATGATGTTTTCTGACTGTTGCATTATCAGTTCTATTTGGCATCTTTGTCTTCTGACACTTGTGTAATGCATTCATTCTGTTAAAGTCTCTGTTAAATTAGGGTGTCTTTTATTTTTCTGATTGGAATCTAGACATCCCAGACACAGAAAAGGTGGCTCCACAAGGGAGTCGGGCCTCTCCAGGTTGGCAAAAAGAATGGAGGAAAGTGGAGGCAAAGACAAGAAAATAGTTTTGCGGGTAAATGGATCCTGTGGAGGGGGCAAAAGTGTATCTCACATTGATTTAAATAATATTACTAGACCCAACCAGGGTCTAGTCTTGTCTATCAAGTAAGTTGCTTCAGTTTCCAAGAAGTTGAGTTAGAGTGTTGAGAATGTCTTACGTTTTCTCCCTAGCAGTCCTGAGGGAACAAGAGTTTCTCTTTTCTAGGTAAGGCAGCAATGGGGCCTGAAATTTTTCTGCTGAGAGTGTGAATCCAGGATCAGAATATGTGCACACAGTAAGAAGACTGAAACTCACATTATAATGAAAGAAAACAAGAACCATCCAGATTGGACCAGAAAATATAACATTATCCAAGCCAAATGCATTAAAAAAACTAAGTTCAATAAAAATATCTTTAACATAAAAGAATTCAAAGGTAGACCATTACCTTCATAAAAAATGTAGTGGCTTTATTGAACTAGTATATATTTTCTCATTAGTGACAGTGAGATGTTCCTTCTTTCAGAAAATGTTGTCTTTCCCCCATATTGTCAAAAATCGATGTTTAGTTTAGATTGAGCCTAACTAACCATTGCAGCCACTATCCCTGACCCCTCTCCAACACATTATTGGACAAACAAACGATAAGGCAAGACAAAACAAAACCTCAAACCTCCACAGAGTCTTCTCTTATTTTATATTCTCTAGGTTTAATAGTCATCCTACATTTTCTCTGGAAACAATAAAATACTATGTGAATGTGAGCAGGCTAGTTTTATTCTCATTTCACTTCACATTTGTGTTGTCTGGTGTTAGGTCTAACGGGTAGACTGCAGCTCTACAGAAGGAATATTGTTTTATTTTACTTACATGTAGGATTGAGCCTAATTCCCTTTCAGTCAACAGTGTATTAAGTGGCTCACAATAAAACAAAGGGTCAATAAGGGAGACATGCCACCTTGAAAAGAAATAAAACCGCCATTTCCTCAGAAGACTTCTCTTACGAAAGAGGAAATAAGATCTTAATTGGCATGAACTAACAACAGCTGAAAGCCCTAGAGCCTGAGTGTAATTAGACCTCAAACTCAATTAGCTGGCCCTTTCCTGCACCACTTGGAGGCAACAGGTGCCCCAGGTTTTCTCCTCGGCTCCACTTCCTTGTTAATGTTCCCAGGTTGCAGGGGAGGTGGAAAAGGGATTAGATTTCCCTGGTAACTCTCATCCTGCAGTATGGATATTTTAGAAACCAGTTATGCAGGTCTCCCTGGGACACAGCCTTGGCTATAAACATTAGTCTCTTCAGGCCCTGAGTCACGATGTCGTCCGTCGATACGACCATCCATGGTATGTGTGTTCATTTTGGATAAATCACAGACCTAATGTTTTGGTTTCTGTGCTAAGTAGACATTGGCAAGTATTATTTCACAGCGGCTGCTGCTAATGACCATTAAGAAAAAAATTATGCAGGGGAAGTTAATATTCAAGGCAACATAGCTTGTCATAAACCACGGCTATAGGCAACAATAAGAAATAAGACACACCAATTCGAATCATTGTGATGATGAAGGCTTACATATGGGTGAATATGTATTCCTGAAATAGACAGAAATTAACTGGCACAATGGCCAACATCTGCTAGAAAATATCAAGAATTGGTTACACTTCTAAAACTGTATATTGGTAGTTATCTTTTGAACAAAATAGAGCAGGTATGAAATGAGAATAATTTTAGCTCTCTTGAAGTTTGCTGTAAGCTTTAGAGGAATTCATGTTTCAAAAGTATCTCACACAAAACCAGGCAGAAAGCAAGTGCTCAATAAATGTTGACTCTTCTCCCCTAAGTTATAAAGACACACCTAAGTGGGAGTTTATCTTTTGTTTGTTTGTTTGTTTGAGATGGAGTCTTGCTCTGTTGCCCAGCTGGAGTGCAGTGGCGCAATCTTGGCTCACTGCAACGTCCATGTCCTGGGTTCAAGTGATTCTCCTGCCTCAGCCTCCCAGGTAGCTGGGATTGCAGGCACCAACCACCACACCCAGCTAATTTTTGTATTTGTAGTACATACGGGGGGGGGGGGGGGGGGGGGCGGGGGCGGGGTTTAGCCGGGATGGTCTCGATCTCCTGACCTACTGATCTGCCTGCCTCGGCCTCCCAAAGTGCTGAGATTACAGGCGTGAGGGAAGTTTACTTTATAGGGACTGTAGTGGGACAGCATATAGTCATGGGGACAGAGCCTGAGCAAGCACCTTAGTCAGATAAAACAGAGTGGCAAGGAAAATTAATTGTTCTGAGAAAAAGTCCACAACGACAGTTAAGATGCTAGCAATACAGATCCTCCCTTCTTGCCTTGTGCATGGAATTTAGATGCCCACTTGTGTAACAAATATCCACATTTATTCTCGAACTATGTGAATGTGCTGCACCTTTGGTTTAAATGAATATATGTCAAATGAGTTTACCACCTCAGTTGCAATTTATGTAATTTTTCCTTCTAATTTTCTTCCATTTATCTCAAGCTGTACAACAGAATCTGACCCAAACCACCGCAGCTGCAGCTCCTCCTGGGCTGGTGGAGAGCATGGGGCGCTGGATGCTCTCCCTGTTGTGCACAGCCTAAGGTGGTAGCTGGAGATCAGAGCTGCTGGATTGTCTGTTTTCCAGTGTATTGGTTGGCCCTTACCATACAGTGGGTCTTCTTGACTAAAAAATGTTGGCTCTAAAAGCATGTAGGGCAGGCTTGGTACAGCATTTGCCGACCAGAGGAGCTGGTGTGATTCATTCTAAACAGCTTCAGAAAGACAGGTGTGTCTCCTCCTTCTTCCTTGTGAACCCCAATACTCCTTCCTAAAGACTCCAGCTGCTGTATGTAAGTGACCACTTGAATGAGTTTCTTTTTAAAGGAGGAGAAAAGTAAAACAAACGTCTCGTAAGTAAGACTAAGTACCAATGGTGCATGCAGGTCTGCTCAGAGTAAGATAGGTCGGCCTAAAACAATACTCAGCTGGTGACCATAAAGTCTGAGTAGCTGCACAGCTGTTCGTCTCCTCCATGAAAGGATCATTCTCTTAGGGTAAGAACTGAGCAGTAGGTGCAAACAGTGGCCTTGATGCTGGAGGACGATTGATGATGTAGGTATCATTTTTCTCATATTGAGGTAGTCAGGGCAAGGCCTATGACTTCCAGTTGGCTTGGCTTTTCTCTTGGTATTACAGTGGCAATCAAGGTTTTACACAGATTGTTACAAATATAAATCATTGAGTCCACCAGCGAAAGAGCCCTCCCTTTCCTTCTACAGATGATGATTGTAAGGTCTACAGCGATGTTACTAGAACCGTACTCCACAGACTGCTGCTACGGCATCCCGCAACTACGATCGTCCCTCTGCGGAGAGATCAGCCAGCTAGCCACATGTAAGTCTATCACGTTCCTAAGCATGTGTTTCTTTTAGCTCACAGTTTTTCCGGAGAACAATGCTTTGGTGGAGGAAGCAGTGTGTTGGTTTCCTTGAGTACGCTATACTCGATCCTTATGTCTGACAGACTGGCACTTGGAGTAGCGGCGATCTAGAGGGTTTAAATGTCTAGAAGTTAATTACCTAACAATTAGTGCCAAAATTGCTGGTAGAACCCACATGTCCTGATGCTCAATCCGTTGCTTCTCATGTTCTAGTACATTGTCTTTCAGTGATATAGTACAAAACGTGTAATATTCTAAAGAGCAGTTATACATAATTTGGAAAACTTTTGGAGCTTTAAAACAGTTTATATTTTTTTACCCTCACCTTTGAAGGCAGGTTGACATTATTTTTATTAATAAGACTGAATAGCTGCTGAATAATAAAAAATGTCAAATAAATAGGGAAAGAGAGAATGTGTAATGGAAAGTTCAGGCTACAGAAAGTGATGATTTCCCCCTTCTCTGTGTCCACCATTCATAGAGTAGCAACAATAAGAATGTGCAGTTTATAAAGTAGAGGCTAAATGAGATCATCTCTGTAAACTGCTTAAAATAATGCCAGGAACGTAGTCAAATCTCCATAAATATTACCTATTAATAATAGTACTACCAATAATTATAGCTAAAATTTACATTGGGCCTAATATATGTTAAATAAGTATGATAAATGCCTTGGATAAATAAGTTAATTTTATCCTTTCCCAGACCTAGTAGCTAATGCTATTGTCCTCATTTTACAAATGAGAAAACTAAAGAAAAGGCAAGTTGAGTAACCTCCCAGTGTGCCATAGTGAGTTAGTGATAGAGGGAGACAAGAAACCAGATGGTCTACCCCCAAATTGTTGGCATTTAACCACTCTCCCATATTAATTCAACAGTAGCCACAGAAAGGAAACTCAAAAAATATGTATTTCTCATTATTGCATCAAAACCAAAAATAGCAGGTCTTTGGAAAGACAAGCCTTACCTGTCTTTCTGGGGATCCAGAAAGAAAGTATTAAACCACGATTTCTCTTGTGAAGATGAATAATAAATAGACACAATTCCCAGAAGCAAGTTTGCAAAATCATATAGAGGTTTTCCCCATAACGCTACTGCTTATATCACTTCTGGTGACGGTCAATGCGTACTTTTGAATCATGGTCTATGAAAGTAATTCTGTAGAGTAAATTTAATTGAATAGCTTTCCTATCACTTGCAATGCGTTTGGCAATTATAGGTTGACAAAGATATGGGCTGACTTTTGGATGATAAATTGAAGACTGTGATATTTAACACCTCTCACAGATTTAGTTCTGTTTAGAAGCCTTGTAATGGAAAGGCGTATGTTTGGTCTTTTCTTGATGTATGTAGTACTCGTTTCCTCGATGACCTCATACAGTCACTTGATTTTAAACAACATTTATATGATAACCAGTCCCAAATTTAAGTCACAGGCTCAGACCTCTCTCCCAAATTCCATACTCAAATTTTGAAACACCCGTTCACATCTTTGCTTAGCTATTTAACAGGTCTCTGAAACTCAAGTCCTAAACTAGGCTGATCTTTTCCCACTAACCTGCTCCATCCCCAGACCTCCCTCTCTCAGCTGATACCAACTCGATCCTTTTCATTTCTCTGGCCAAGCATCTTAATAAGTTTGTCCTTGACCCTTCTGTTTTGTTCACTCTGTGTCTACTCTATCAGCTCATCCTGTTGGATCTACTTCAAAATGCCTCTATGGCCACTTTGCATTACTTTCCACATTTCTTCCTATCTGTCCATAGTGCTTCAAGTCATCATCTTCTTTTACCTAGATTGCTGTAACAGTCAGTCCAGCTACTACTGTAACCGTCTTTAAACATTAAATGGAAGTGTGCCTTTACTCTGCTCAAAACCATATAATGGGTTGCATTTTACTCTGAGAAAAGAATCAGTAAGGTCAGAAGACACTACATAATTTTTCTGCCTCTCCTTCCCTGACCCCCTTTTCTTTTATTATTATTATTATTATTATACTTTAAGTTTTAGGGTACATGTGCACAATGTGCAGGTTTGTTACATATGTATCCATGTGCCATGTTGGTGTGCTGCACCCATTAACTCGTCATTTAGCATTAGGTATATCTCCTAATGCTGTCCCTCCCCCCTTCCCCCTATCCCACAACAGTCCCTGGAGTGTGATGTTCCCCTTCCTGTGTCCATGAGTTCTCGTTGTTCAGTTCCCACCTATGAGTGAGAACATGCAGTGTTTGGTTTTTTGTACTTGCGATAGTTTGCTGAGAATGATGATTTCCAGTTTCATCCATGTTCCTACAAAGGACATGACCTCATTATTTTTTATGGCTGCATAGTATACCATGGTGTATATGTGCCACATTTTCTTAATCCAGTCTATCGTTGTTGGACATTTGGGTTGGTTCCAAGTCTTTGCTATTGTGAATAGTGCCGCAACAAACATACATGTGCATGTGCCTTTATAGCAGCATGATTTATAGTCCTTTGGGTATATACCCAGTAATGGGATGGCTGGGTCAAATGATATTTCTAGTTCTAGATCCCTGAGGAATCGCCACACTGACTTCCACAATGGTTGAACTAGTTTACAGTCCCACCAACAGTGTAAAAGTGTTCCTATTTCTCCACATCCTCTCCAGCACCTGTTGTTTCCTGACTTTTTAATGATGGCCATTCTAACTGGTGTGAGATGGTATCTCACTGTGGTTTTGATTTGCATTTCTCTGATGGCCAGTGATGATGAGCATTTTTTCATGTGTTTTTTGGCTGCATAAATGTCTTCTTTTGAGACGTGTCTGTTCATATCCTTCACTCACTTTTTGATGGGGTTGTTTGTTTTTTTCTTGTAAATTTGTTTGAGTTCATTGTAGATTCTGGATATTAGCCCTTTGTCAGATGAGTAGGTTGTGAAAATTTTCTCCCATTCTGTAGGTTGTCTGTTCATTCTGATGATAGTTTCTTTTGCTGTGCAGAAGCTCTTTAGTTTAATTAGATCCCATTTGTCAATTTTGGCTTTTGTTGCCATTGCTCTTGGTGTTTTAGACATGAAGTCCTTGCCCATGCCTATGTCCTGAATGGTATTGCCTAGGTTTTCTTCTAGGGTTTTTATGGTTTTAGGTCTAACATGTAAGTCTTTAATCCATCTTGAATTAATTTTTGTATAAGGTGTAAGGCAGGGATCCAGTTTCAGCTTTCTACATATGGCTAGCCAGTTTTCCCAGCACCACTTATTAAATAGGGCATCCTTTCCCCATTGCTTGTTTTCCCCTGACCCCCTTTTCTACACACCCCTTCCTGTCACTCTCCGCCTCCCTCACTGCACTCCAACCCCATTGACCCTTATTCCTGGTTCTTGAATAGCAGGCATTGCTTCTCCTTGGGTGTTATTAGATTTTGTGGGTTTTTGGCCCCTCTTCTTGGTAGTAACTTTTCTAAGATAATCTGCTTTGTTAATTTTCTCACTACCGGTAAGTCTTCACACAAATCTTGCCTTTTTTTGTTTGTTTGTTTTGGAGACAGGGTCTCACTCTGTCTCCCAGGCTGGAATGCAGTGAGTGGCGCTATCTCTGCTCACTGCAGCCTTTACCTCCAGGGCTCAGGTGATGCTCCCACTTCAGCCAAGTTGCCGGGATGACAGGTGTGCCACCACGACTGGCTAATTTTTGTATTTTTTGTAGAGATGGGGTTTCACTATGTTTTCCAGGCTGGTCTCAAACTCCTGGGCTCAACTGACTCGCCTGCATCAGCCTCCCAAAATGCTGGGGTTACAGGCATAAGCCACTGTGCTTGGCTAAATCTGGCTTTCTTAATGAGCCCTCTCCTAAGCCCTGTATTTAATATTGTGTCAGTTTTCACCTCCTTCACTCCATTTCAGCTGTGAATCCTGATTTACCCTGCCTCTTGTACCTTTTCCTTTTTACGTATATTCATGAAACTCCAGTATAATACCATATGATTGTACTGTGTATTGTATTCATTGATTGTCAACTGTGGAGACACATTTTGGCTCAAGTTGGTAATATTTACGTAGTTTGCATGGTCATGCTGTTGCTAGATGTTCAGGTTGTGGAATGCCTCCAGGAATACTCCTACCACCCATAGCATCAACACGTGATACAAACCTGGAAAGCCAGAAGTCAGTCATGGCATGGACATGTCCTACTGCCCAGGGGGAAGATGTATGTGAGTAGTGAGGAAAAACGGGTTTGAAATATTCAGTTGCAAGCCTCATTGCATAGCATTAGGGGATACAGTAATATACATATAAGACCACCTAATCTGCACACAACCTTGAGTTCAGAACTTACAATGGTTTATATTTGAAAACCTTATGAAATTAGCACTTTATTTAACAGGTGAAGAAACAGAGGCATGGAGAGGTTAAGTAACTTAGTCAAGGTCTCATGGTAAATGCAAGAGCTGGGCCTTGAACACAAATAGTTCCACAATCAAACTTGTACTCCTGACCTCTAAGCAGAATTCTTTAGTTAATTCTTTCATTTTCTCCTGCAATCCCCTCTGCTGAGGGTCACAAGTGCTGTCATGCTGTCAGCATAAGGTAACAGCGGTATCATTAGTTTATCCTTTCCATAACCCTATGAGGTAAACATGACAACGACTTCAATTTTAGGGAGAAAAATTGAACGTAAAAATTATTTAAATCTCAAAGGTCATGACATTCATCCTTGGCAGAGCTGGAATTAAAATCCAAGTCTCCTGACTTTCAGATCAAAATACTTTACAGACTGTATGCTACTCCTCAGCTGGTGGTTTATGACATTGGCTGTCTAGAGAGAAGTACATGGTCTCTGTGACCTTCCTCAGTTCAACAACAAAACCCCAGAGGGAACAGCAATGGATGCATCATTAAGATGAGATCTCACAACACTGAGCTAGGAGATGATTTCTGGAAATCCCTACAAAGGAATCTCTGGGATAATGCTTAGATGCTCACTTCTAGCAAATAAAAGATGGGATGGTCCTTCTATTTTTTTAACTTTATTAAAATACTAAGTTTTATTTCACATGTATATTTTTGTCTCCCCACCATTTCCATGTCTGACCACCACTACTACTATGTCCTACCATAACATTCCATACATACTTAAAACCAAGCAAAGGGTGGAGTTCCATCTTTGAAAACTAAACAGGCATTTTGGACAACACATTCTTGGCAATGGAACCTGGACAACATTTATCAAACATGGCAGGGAAAGCTGTCACTCTGCATTATAAAAAGGACAGCCAGACATCAACCCTTACAGAAATGAAATAAGACAGAAACCTTTAACAAATTGTTTAAACTCTTTTCTTAAAGAGACTTCCTCCACTGCCAGAGATCTTGAATAGCCTCCTGGTCAGTTATCTGGAAGCCATTATTCACATAATTGATGAACTTGGATTCTACTTTGGGAAGGGAACCACCTTTTTCTATACTTGCTTGCATTTTTACTTTAACGTCTTCTACAGAACTAGGTCCTTGTGGTGTTTTAGGAGTTTTTTCCTGTTTTTTGAAGGATTCTTATCCTTTTGATCTTGGTGTTGATGGTTTTGAGTCTTTTCCATTCTGATTTGACTTTTGTGCACTTTTGGCTAGAGTATCTCGTATAGATTTCTTCACTGGCACTTTTTCTTCTGTTTCCTCATCATCAAAATCGTCATCTTCATCATCATCATCATCATCATCTTCATCAGCAGCAAGTTTTACGTGTTTCTGTGGAATCTTGCTACCACCTCCCAGGGCAGATTGCTTTCCAGATATACTTAGGAGTTTCACATCCTCCTCCTCTTCATCTCCTGACTCTGCCTCTTCCTCCACAGCTACTAAGTGCTGTCCACTAATATGTACTGGTCCTGAGCCACACTTCAACCATAAGACGACTGGTGGTGGTATTTCAAAGCCCCCAAGGGAAACCACTGGCTGTACAGACATTTTCAAAGTTGCCAGTGTTACTTTAATTGGACTGCCTTTGTAATTCATTACCTCTGCTTCAACAATGTGCAATTCATCCTTTGCACCAGCCTCTAAACTGACTGTTTTTAAAGATAATGATGAAAATGAGCACAAGTTATCTACCTTAAAGTGATCATCTGTGTTGGCCTTTAGTTCACAACTGAAAAGATAGTTCTGGGGCCTCAGGGGGCTCGTGTCCATGTCTGTCGAATCTTCCATGAGGTGGTGGCATGTACTTAGGTGGGAGAGAAGGCGGATGGAGATAAATGACTACTGCTCAAGAGAATAGCCGCTCAGGACAGAATCACACCAGGGGTCCTTCTATGTTAAAGAGCAGGTAAGCTCCCACTGTGTCGCACAGTCTTGCCACCAGAGATCTGGCAAAAAGCCCCTAATGGTGCGACTTTGTCACAGATATAATTAGAACGAATACCTCAAAAAGCCTTTCGAGTGACCTTCCTAGCTTCCCCCAACCAAAAGCAAGTGTGCTGTCAAAAAACTGGGCTCTTAGGGTGAGAAACCAGCTTTTGGATAATTCCACGTACGCTGGCCTGTGTACTCTGAGCATTCCTGACCTTCATCTCCAGAAAGTGTTGTTATTTTTGACCATCTTGATTAATCCTGTGACCTGATGGAGCTTCCAGGCTCATTTAAGTTCCCTGTGTGAAGCTGGCTTAACAAGAGATCCCAGAGTTTTACCTCCCCCGCTGAGAAGCCCCACTGCTTAGTTAGAAACAGGTGGGGTCTGAAAAGTTCCCGCTGTACGGTCAGGTTATGTGTTTAAAGTCTCCTGTGATGAGGATGCCATCAACTATTCCCATGTGAGACTGACCAAAGTGGTGATTTGAATGCTTTATTTCTATGCCATTCTGCGAAGTAAGAATAGAAATCTCATTATTTATACAAGTTATATTCTTACTTTTACATACTGAAGACTTGGCCTAAAGTATTATATTTTAATGTCAGAAAAAGTCAACAAGAACTTATCATCAACCTCTCATTCATGAAAAAAAAAAATACTAGAAAATGTCTGTCCTCATTGAGGAATAATCTGTTGTATAGTTAAAGTCAATTTGAATTTAGGGAGAAGTATGAAATTGCCCAAACACACAGCACACACATACACACACATCCCACCATCAACACACATAAAACCTCGCAACATTTCTCTTACTCTTTGACGTCTGTATGCCAGACGAATGTTCCTCAGATGCTTCCATATGTCCCAAAATATGTGCCTTCCTTATTTCATTATGGCAGGTTAATAGATATGGCAGGTTAAATTAATTATGACTTAAAACTTTCCACAGTTTTGAGTTTCCAGTTTTTTATTCCACAGGAAGAAAAATACAACTTTCAAGTACAATGCTTCTAACAATATGACTGATTTTTTTTTCTTGAAAAAAATAACTGTCAAAACATGACATGTCAGATTCAGCTTCCTTCCACCAACATATCACAATCTGTTTTGATGGAAAAGGGATATATTTTAATTATTTGTTTTTAATCTGACTCCAGACTTGACATATGGCACCTCATTAAGTTCTCTCTACATATTCTGGTAAAAACAAAAACAAGCTGTACAAAGTTATTCAACTTCTGGCATAAAAGTTATTTTTAAGAACTTCTATTGCTTCTTAGGAGGTTAAACAATTCCAAAAAAAATATCCTTTAAGAGCCTGGAGTGACATCCATTTTGAGAGGCTTGCCGGGAATCAATCACAGCAGACATTAGCTGCAGGCTAAATGTGCTCCTTGAGTGGCGGGTGTGCAGAGATAGGTGCTGACGGCCCCTCCATGAGCTTGTTCCTCCCTGAAATGCACAGATATTGCCCACACTGGGATAAAAAGCATATATTATCTTCAAACTATGGATATTTTCAAACTGTGGATAAAGTCCTTTATGCCTCAACTCTGCCTCCGAAAAGGAAGATAACAGACCATTCATTTTTGTTCAGCTTTATGCAACGCACTTTATGAATGTCTCCTCTCACATAGCACAAAGAAACAATTCTGATAAGTGTCTATTTTTTTCTGTTGGAGACCAATCTAACAGAACTATCAATTAACCAGAACTTCTTATTTTGTCTTGCATTCTACATTAAAAAATAACTTTAAAAAATCCTCTCATTCAAAATTTTGTTTAAATGTTTTAAAAATCCTTTCAAATAACAACAAATAGGGACATTCAGAGGACATGCTGATGCCAATACAGTTTCAGTCTACTAATTTAGATTATAATTATCTATGCACTTGAAAATGATCAATAATGTTTAGAAACCTTTCTATTTATTTACATTTATACAATAAATACTGAGTACAAACTTTTTTACTGAGCTTAAGAATTTTAAAAACTAGGAAGATGAGACGCAGTCCCTGTTCCGAAGCAGTTCATCGTGCTAAAGAGGAGAATGTTGTTGACCACAAAAAAAGGGAATGAAAACTGAGATATTAGCCAGAGTCTTCTGTAACAATGTTTGGATATAAGACCATTTAGGGATGAAGCTCGTGAGGACATGTCACCAGGGTTTCTAAGGCAGTCACTCTAATAGAGACAAAGTCCTGCTCTGTGTTCTGTCTTGTCCTCAGAAGCTGATGGGACATGGGCTCCTTCCTCTAGGGTCTCTCTTGCCAGATTTTAATCTCTGTTCATGTTAACCTCCTCAATGATCTGATGCTGTATTAATTGCATTTGAAAAAAGATGTTCAAGAAAGATTTGGTGAGTGCCTACTATGTACCAGACATAGTCGTAGGAAGTAATGATGCATTGATGAACAAACAAGTTCTCACTACCCTACATCTCACATTCTGGAGGGAAGTATTATGCCACTGTAATTAAAAACAGTTCAGTGTGTGTTTATGTGTCAGTGTGTTTGAATGCATGCTTTTGCATTGGGCTAGCTTAATCTATATTCTAGGTATTCATAGCCCAGTGCTGGTGATCAGCTGTCATTTACTCTGAATGTCTAATTTTTAGAGAAGGCTATTATAAGTTCTTTCAACTATCTGTATCTCATCAATTCCAGAGGCTTTACTAATTAGTATACTACATATTAGATTTTCATCAGTGAAAATAGTGGCTTGTTTGATGCTAGAAATTAGCTCTAATAGGTAAAATGATTCAGTTATGTGGATTAGCAGAAATATTTTCATGGACTTTTTATACACATTACTGGGTTATAAAAATCTAATGAACCCAGTAGCTTATAACCTTGGGGTTGACGCCTAAGCCTTTACTTGGTTAAAACCAACTAAATGTGCTATATTTGTATTTTGAGATTTTTTATATGGATTAACTGAAGTTTAAATTTGAAGGATAGGATGTAAAGATAAATAAATACAGGTGGAGAGATAAGCAGAGAAATAGAATCAAGGTACACAAGGAGGGAGGGGTGATGAGTATACCAGATGATCTTAAAATTAAGTATCAGAGCAATAAACTTTCTTTTTGAATTAGAGGAGCCAATGAGAAATGCCAATGCTGTGTTAAGTAGATGTGCAAGTTTTCAGCAGAATAGAACATTAACTGTCAAGAGCTGTGTGTTTTGCAAAATGTGTTTCTCATTGAAGAAATTAATCCCGCTCATTCTCAAGGGACAACCAGAGACTATAATCTCAGGGCAGCTAAAGACGAAATCCTTTAGGGGTAGCATGGAATGCCAAGAAAATTGCTGGAGTTACGTTTTAGGCTCAGGAACACATTTTCAATAAATCGAGTGGCTCCACTGAAACGGTTACAGTGGGTAGCTAGTCGGGTATGAGTAGGGCAGGAGAGGGCTCCTCCTGCCCGACACATACCAGGAGTGTCCGCTGACCATCAGGTGATGGGCAGGTGGTTGTTAACCGTCTCTCTAAAGCAATAACTGGTCACAGCTGGCACCAGAGAAAGCCAGTCTCCTACTAGATAGAAAACACCTGAAACTGGAGATGAGCAGCTTCCAAGGAGTTGGGCAAGTCAGGAGAAGCAGCGCAAGACCCTGGAAGCGAGCCAACGTATAAAACCCCAAGTCAAAAGGTCAAACCATGCACTTGGCTTTGAAGACGCCCGCTTGGCCCTCTTCCAAGTGTACTTTCCTTCCTTTTGTTCCTGTCCTAAAGCTTTTTAATAAACTTTCACTCCTGCTCTAAAGCCTGCCTTGGTTCTCCTTCTGCCTTATGTGCTCAAATTCTTTCTTCTGATGAGGCAGGAATTCAGGTTGCTACAGAACCATAAGGATATAGATTCGCCACCAGTAACAGAACTGTCCCCTGGGAGGCTGGAGAACCCCAGGACTACACATATCAGCAGTTGATGTAAATCCAGGGTACAAATTACCTTGAGAGTTACTCTATATTTACAGTGTCATCCAGGCCACACACACAGTGCGATCTACGCATGGCAATGGAATTCTCTACAACTCGAACCAGAATGCCTTCACGTGGAAAAGATCTGAACCATGAGACACCGTCAGGTTCTCAGGTCTCTCAGTTGGAACTTGAGGCAAAAGAAGGCAGAAAAAGTTCCTTGAAAAGTAACCTGGAGATGACCTTGTCCCGAATCTCTGCTTCAGTAACAGAGAGCAAGGGTGGCTTCCAAGCATGCTCGGATGGTAACGAGCTGAACCTGCAGAAGTTCTCAGTATGTTCTCAGCCAGAATTCTCTGCTTTTCCCCCTGGACTGGCGAGGCATTGACTACAGAAAAATTTCTTTTTCATATGGTTTTTTTTTTTTTTATTTCTAAAATGAACTAGTAATAAGAAAATTAAAAAAAAACACACCAAAGAAAGTATCAGTATGAATATAAGATACTCATATGCTGACTGATGAAACTGCTAATGGAGCTGTCTCCCTTAAAAGACATTTTTCACAAAAGCTGATCACAATTTGAGTGCCCATGACTACCAAACAGCAGGAGGAAGAGCAGGTTGCAAATTCCTGGCACCTTTACAGAAGAAAGCTGAATTGTTTGGCTTAGGCAAACAAGTTTATGCTTGGTTATAAAGCAGATATTTATCTTTTAATCAAATTTTAAAGTAATAAATACCTAAGAGACAATTAGAAATAAAACTTCGTAGACTATATTCCTCATTTGGCAAAATATTATGCTGGAAATTTAAAGCAAAATAATAGATGTCTTGCGAATTGTTAGACACCAGAATTAGAAACCATGGAGTCTTAGACAGTGACATTCCAGATCAGATTATTCAATCTTGGGATTTGATGCAATGCCTCAAACTAGGGTCAACATGAGGTTTACAGTACAAGGCAATGCAATCGTTCTCGAAATACAACTTATTTCATGCTATCTGTGGGGTTGTAGTGCTGACGGCTTGGTAGAAGGCAGGTTTCAAAGTAAAAATTTCTCATTTTTCCATTCAGTGGTAAATTCTGTCAACATACATAGCAATTTCAACACATGTCTGAACTATGCCCTTAATGTTCAGGGTTTTGTCCAGATTTTCTTTTTTTTTTTTTTTTTTTGAGATGGAGTCTCACTCTGTCGCCCAGGCTGGAGTGCAGTGGCGCAGTCTCTGCTCACTGCAAGCTCCGCCTCCCGGGTTCACGCCATTCTCCTGCCTCAGTCTCCCGAGTAGCTGAGACTACAGGTGCCTGCTACTACGCCCGGCTAATTTTTTGTATTTTTAATAGAGACGGGGTTTCACCGTGGTCTCGATCTCCTGACCTCGTGATCTGCCCGCCTCGGCCTCCCAAAGTGCTGGGATTACAAGCGTGAGCCACCGTGCCCGGCCTGTCCAGATTTTCAAAATAAACATCACTCATAAAATAGATTTTGTTCTGGTTTGGTAAGACTAAAATGCATACATTATATAGTTCTTTTGTTTCTTCTAGCCCTCTGATACGTAAGAACAAAGACACATTTATATAAAAGTTGTTAAAATTTTAGGCAGCCTAAATTCTATTTTTAAGTAAGAAAGAGATAATAAAAATGCTATATTTTTTCTCACAATGAAGTTCAAGGAAAAGTTGAGAAAGACAATTCAGAGAAGAGGCTTTTAAATTTTTCATTTATCAAAAAGTATTTTAGAAATCCCTAAAATGATCCAAGAATAGCAAAATCGTTTCATGAGACATAAATATATTTCCCCACAATTTTAGATTTTCTCTGACACCTGAATATGCACTCATACTTCTTGAATGATACTGAGCAGACAACACAGCCTGCTAATATAACAATCAACAAAATATCATCAGTCCTGGACAGGTCTGCGCAAATATCAAAAGTAAATTCCTTTTGTTCAAAATAAAAGCCACTGGGAGAAAATAAAGTTTTGTGGAGCAAAAAAGATTCTCCCTTAGATAAGATGATGTGGTGTATATAAATTAAACACTCAGTTGACACACAAAAAATTTATCCTTTTTCTTAAAATAATTTCTGCCCAATATGTTTTAGGAGCTCTAAGCAAAAGTTAAAATATTAGTTGCTTATTATAAAGCAAATAAACTAAAATAAAGATGATTATATATCTTTCGCTGAGTTAAAGTGTTCTCATTGAAATATCATGATAGTATCTTGGAAACGTAAGTAATTTAAAGAAATTACTATCAAACAATGTAAAAATCAAAAACTGATGATAGAACTCACGTACTTTCCTTTGTCATTCATGTCAGGAATTGGCTTGCATTTTAATTTTAATTCCTCTCCCCAAATCCCTCATATCTTTGCATTCATTATAATATTTTAAGAAAAATGATATTTGTCTCACATTTTACTTTTTTACATGTAAATTATCTTTTCAATACTCAAAATTCTTGGGATAGAAATTAATATGTGATCCCTATTTATGAATAAAGAAAGTGAAGTTGAGGAAGGTGAATGATATCTTTTAGAATTTCAGAATATTATTTCCACAAAAAGAATCTATTGCTTTGTAGAAAACACTTATAAAAAAGAGGATTCTTAAATGCATTATTATAAAGTGAAATCAGTCAAACTATATATGATTCCAACTATGTGACATTCTGGAAAGGGCGAAATTATGCATCAGTAAAAACATCAGCAGTTGCCAGGGGTAGGGATGGGCAGAGATGAATAGATGGCACATAGAGGATTCTTATGGCAGTGAAACTATTCTGTATGATACTATAATAGTGGATAGATTTGATTATGCATTTGTCAAAACCCATAGAACTGTGCCACACCAAGAATGAACACTGGTGTCAGCTATGGACTTTTGTTAATAAGAATACGCCAATATTGGCTCATCAATTATAAAACGCAGTACACCAATACAAGATGCAAATAGGGGAAACTGTGTATGTTGGGAAGGGGATGAGGGAACAATGTAATACTCTTCAATTTTTCTATAAACCCAAAACTGTCCTAAAAATAAGTTTACACTAAAAAAATCAAAATCACACCCATGTGCCCTTTTTCCACTTGAAGATATTCCAATGTCATTTGAAGATATGAGTATCAGAAAGTGATGCTTGCTGACCTTTAAAATCAGGCAGCCCTGCTCGTGATCAGGTTCAGGCTAGTCCATAATAACTACTCTGCACTGGGTCTGCACCCAATACTCACTCATTATGTTCCACCCCAGACGAGCTCCTCTGAATCCAGGTTTCCGTATTTCTAGAGGATAATAACTGTTAAAGAGGGAAATAGGTTCAACAGCAGAAAAGAGAACGTTGTTTTAGTCTAACAATGAAAAAAGTGGATAATCTAAAAAATCATAATTTTTTGAGACCGTCCACACGATTGCAACTATGAGACTATGGCGGCTATTGCAACTATCAGACTACTGAAACTATGAAGCTGCAAGGTCCCCATGTGACCTGAGTTTCTTCTGAGGAGCATGGGGCACACAAATGGTTCCATCTGGAAGCACTCCAGGAAAAGAGCCCCCCTGAAGGCCCTGGGCCAACATTACTGGCAGGTTGGAATCCCTGGGAGCCCTAGACACCAGGCACCTGCCCCATAACCCCTACAGCTGGCTTTTCCCCACCGGCAGCTCACGTGCTCACAGGAATGGTTGCAGGCAGCACTGCAGACACCAAAGGTCGCTCTCCACTTCAGTGACACGGTTGTGCAGGGACTGCCTAGTTTTGAGGGTAACACAGGAGTCCACGGGAAACTTAGGTGTATTTAGGCACAGACACAAAACTTGCCTGTGCACCGGGCCCTTCTTAACGTGGGGCCAATGCCATCTGCCCCTGAGGGAAGGGTGGAAACACACCTGCCCAGATAACAGGAAACGGTTTTCTACCACTGAGGAAAGGTAAAAAAAAACACCCCTCTCCCTACATAACACTAGGCAGAAATCTCACTCCTCCCCAGGAGTCCGCACTGACACAGTGAACCTCGGAGGTGGCTGTGGGGGCAGGGATGGAGACACCACACACCCAGATACCAAGCAGAGTGTGCTGTCACCTGTGGGCAGGGCAAGGTTGTGTGCAGGACACAGGCCTGCCTTCCAGACTATGCAGAGTGATTTCCCTGCGGGAGGAAAGGATGCTAAGAAAGTTGCTTTCTTGAAGCTCTGACACACGGGGCCTGCCTGAGCCTGAGTCTGGTGTGGAGAAAACACACGCTTTGCTCTCAGGAATAGCAGCCGCCCCTTCCACTGGGTAGCAGGAAACCGGCCGCTGGGAAGGGCATGTGGTCCGAGAGGGCAGCACACTGACAGTAAAGGCGGATGACTGAACGTGTTCTCTGGCACTCCAGGTCCCAGACTGAGCTCAGGCCAGTGGCAGGCTACTACTGAAGGGATCTGAAGGATGCAGTACACCCAAGGTAACTTCGGAAACAACAAAACAGGTAGGGCCCAAGTGCAGACTACGTGGACTCAACACACCGTAGTTAAGAGCCTGGCAGAGAAAATCCAGTCAGGTCCATAAGTAAATATTCTGTTTTCACAGAGACCGATTTCTACACCCAGCATACATATCTTTCATGAATAAAGGCGAATAAAGCCTTTCTCACGCAAATAAAAGCTGAGGGAATTTGGGAGGCAAAAGAAAAATGATATCAAGTGGAAATTAAAATATACACAAAGGAATGCAAGAGCTATGATTTGTAAATACAAGCTACCTATATGAGACACGTTTCCCGTTTTAATCATATCAAAATAAGTAAAGCATTTAAATAAAAATAATGCAAAGAGTTGTGGGCTTGATGACATATGTCAGAACAAAATGTATGACGATAGTACGAAGGATAGGAGGAGAGAGAAAAAAGTTGCTAGGACTGTATATTACATGTGCTGTGGTTTAATATTATTTAAAGGTCATCTGTATTAAGAATAATGTGAATGTTGCAAACCTCAGAGAAATCAGAGAAATAAATAAATAGGGTAAAAAGGATGAGACCAATCAGCCAAAAGTAGAGATGAAATGGAAACATAAAAACATAATTATTTCAAACTAAGGAAATGGGAAAAATACAGAAAAAAAAAAACCCAGATGGCACCAATAGGAGATGACAAATTAGATGTCAAATTTTAATAAAAATATATTAATAATTATGTGAGGTATTAGTCTCTTGAAAGATAAAATTAAAGGTCAAGATGCTTATATTGGATGAAAAGCAAAGACCAACTATGTGTTGTCTACATGTAGCACACATTAAAAATAAGTAGAAGGAACAGTAGATTGTGGAAACACAATTCCAAAAGAAGCTGGATGAGCTATATAAACATTGGATGAAGTAGATTTTAAAATAAGTGATATTACCAGGAATAATGAGAAACATTGCATGATAATTAAGGGTCAATTCATCAAGAATTAAGAAAAACTTTTAAATATATAACAGAGCTTCCAATAATATCAAGCAAAACCCAACAAAACAGAATTTTTTTTCAAATATCATAAATATTGTTGGAAATTAAAACACTTCTTTCTCTCTCCATTATTGATGGGATAAATACAGAAAATTAGTAAATATATAGAAAATTTGAACAATACTATTAAACTTTTTTTTATTTTTGGACGGAGGGTCTTGCTCTGTTGCCAGAACTGGGACTGGAATGTAGTGATACAACAGCTCACTACAGCCTGGAACCCCTGGGCGAAAGCTTTTCTCCCACTTCAGCCTCCCAAAGTTCTGGAATTATAGGAATGAGCTACTCTGCCCAGCATCCAAAATATTTTGAAATTAAAAATGACATTTATAAATAATTCACTGGTCAGATAAAAAGGTACAAGGGAAATAAGGAAATATTTTGAATGGGATTATATGAAAACACATCATATCAAAATATGTCATATGGAGCTAAAACATCGCATAGAGGAATATTTATAGCATTAAATATTTACTTTAGAAACAAATCTCAAATCAATTATCTACACTTACACTCAGGAAACTACAAAAAGGAGGAACAAATTTAATTAAAATCTATCCAACAGAAGGAAATAATACAAATGAAAATAGAAATCAATGAAAATGAAAGTTAATAAAAGCAAAAGCAAAGAAGAATAAAATCAATAAATTCTAGTCAGTTTCATTAAGAGAACTAGAGGAGGCACAAATTGCCAGTGAAAGATAGGCCATCACAACAGATACAACAGATATTAAAACGATCATAATAGAATATTGTGAACAACTTATTGCAATAAATTTGAAAACTTAGATGAATGCTTTTGCTCTAAGAAACAAGAAAACAAAGGAAAAGTGACAAGGCAAGTATGTCCAAACATACCACTTTTATTCAAAATTATATTGAAACTTCTACTTAGTAGAATAAAGCAAGACAAAAAAAAATTAAAGACAAACTGATCAGGAAGAAAGAAACAAAATTACCTTTATTCAGAAATGGCATGATCATCGAGTTAGAAAAGTCTAAGGATTTATAAAATTGGTAGCAGTTTAGAGTGTTTACGGTGGTCACAGGATATAAGGTCTACAAACGAGAAGCCATTTGATTTCTATATATTATAACCAATGGGAGTTTGAACTTAAAAACCAGGACTTCTTATAATCACATAAAAATTGTGAAATATTTTGGGGTAAATTTCACAAAATATGCACAACATCTGTGCACTGAATATTACAAGTAATTGCAGAGAGAAATGAAACAGAAGTCACAAATTGGGAGAAAGTACTGGTAAACATTTATTAAATTATCTACACTCCATATCATGTTTATAACGTATTCAGCATAAATAAGAAATCCTTGCAATTCAATAAAAGGACAATATAATTACAAGGTAGGGAAACAGGTACTTTCCAAAGAGATGTAAAAATGGCCAATTAGAAGCAAAAATGTGTTCAACATTATTAGCAATTAGGGAAATACACATTAAGACCACTTGTATATTTATCAGAATGGCAAAGCAAAATTTCCTGTTATACCAAGTGTTGGTGAGGATGTGAAGCTACTAGAAGTCTCATACATCAGTGGTGAGAGAGGAAAAACTGTGAGTTCTCTTAGGAAAGTTTTTATCAAGCCAAAATCTACTTATCTTATGATCTAGCAATGTTAGTCTTAAGTATTTATCCATTAAAAATAAAAATAACTGAGAGCAAAGGACCTATACATGTATGCTTTTAAAAGTTTTGTTCAGCCGGGCGCGGTGGCTCACGCTTGTAATCCCAGCACTTTGGGAGGCCGAGGCGGGCGGATCACGAGGTCAGGAGATCGAGACCACGGTGAAACCCCGTCTCTACTAAAAATACAAAAAATTAGCCGGGCGTGGTGGCGGGCGCCTGTAGTCCCAGCTACTCAGAGAGGCTGAGGCAGGAGAATGGCGTGAACCCGGGAGGCGGAGCTTGCAGTTAGCCCAGATTGCGCCACTGCACTCCAGCCTGGGCGACAGAGCGAGACCCCGTCTCAAAAAAAAAAAAAAAAAAAAAAAGTTTTGTTCATAAAAGTTAAAAACTGCACACAACTCAAACGTACATCATCTGATGAGCGGATAAACGAATTGTGGTATATTCATAAAATTGGGTACTATTCAACAATAAAGAAAATAAACTATATATATATATAAATAAATGAATTTCAAAACTTTCAAGCAAAGTGAAGCCAGAAATTAAAAAGTACATAAGCTACAGTTTTATAATATGCCATCCTAGGAAAGGCCAAACTCTAAGGGCAATAAACAATTCAGTGCTTGTGATGGTCTAGGTGAGGGGGAAGGACTCGACCCTAAAAAGGGGCATCTTTGTTGAATGGATCAAAATGTTCTATACCTTGATCATGGTGGTGGCTGTGTGAGTATATGCATTTATGAAAACATCAAAGTGTGTTTCTGTGTGTGCGTGTTCTGAAAGTGAAGAGAAAAATAGTCAATTGGAGGATTTCTTTTTCTTTTCTTTTTTTTTTTAGATGGAGTTTTACTCTTGTTGCCCAGGCTGGAGTGCAGTGGCATGATCTCGGCTCACTGCAACCTCTGTCTCCTGGGTTCAAGCAATTCTCCTGCCTCAGTCTCCTGAGTAGCTGGGATTACAGGCACGCGCCACCACACCCAGCTAATTTTGTGTTTTTAGTAGAGATCGGGTTTCCCCATGTTGGTCAGGCTGGTCTCGAACTCCTGACCTCAGGTGATCTGCCTGTCTCAGCCTCTCAGAGTGCTGGGATTATAAGCGTGAGCCACTGCACCTGGCCTGGAGGTTTTATAATAACATTAGATATATTTAAGTGTATACATCAGCAACATTTATGTTCAAATTTTATGAAAAGTGTATGTTTTCTCAAAAAGTAAAATATGCTTGACATATATATTAGAAATAAGGATCCACTCTTAAAATGACATCTGTCCATTCATTCACTTATATTTATTGAATGTATAGCTATGTGAAAAATTCTATTTTAGATTTAACTACTCTTTTTTGTACTAAAGTTATGTTTTCCTTTTAAATAGGGGCTTATTTAGCATAATGCTAATACACATTTCTTATATTTTATATTCCTTCTCAAACTATACTCTTTATCAATTTCTATTGTAAAATTTGGATTTAATATATATGTGTAAAGTTTATTCTACCCCTCCATTGTTAGGACATTAAGTCAGAAACTGGGCACACAGAGTAAACTTTACTTGCTTATCTCTTAAAATTTTGCATACGTAGTTTGAGATCATTGACACTGCTAATGTTACTCAGACCCATAGAACACATCCGGTATGTAGGACGCTCAAAACACACATTAACTGTCTTCTAGAAACTCTCACTGACCTCTTCAACAAGCTTTTCTAACTGAACTGTATTTACGCAATAGAAAATGTGAGCATTTTAAACAAAGGGACAGCCTGATAAGTTAGCACATTGACTCAATGATGCTGTCGATGACGCTAGTCATATTCATCATCTGCATCCTCTCTAATAATAACTGCAGAAGAATTATTTTATGTCTTCATGAAAAAAGTAGTCATGTTTTCTCACGAGTGATTTGTCTTCTGTCTCAGCTTCCAAGAAGGTTAGCAGCACATTTGCAAGCGCTCAGTATTTCAGAAGACTTATTTTTTATAATACTTCATCTCTGCATTATCCCATTTTTTTCTTCTAATCTTTGCCTTTGGCAGTTTTCTTACTTTCCTATATTTATGTTTTTGCAATTTCCTTACTTATTTATATTTATCTTGTGTTACATCAGTTTGGAAAATGGGTAGGAGGTACATAGATGATTAATGAGAGAAAAAAGGAGAAAGAGAGAAGAAAGAAAAAAGAAAAAGAGAGAGAGAAAGGGAGGGAGGGAGGGAGTAAGGAAGGAAGGATGGAAGAGAGAGAGAGAGAGACATTTCTAAGACATTATGCCCCTGCTGGTCCGCCTGAGGAGGAGCACATCTCCTGCTGCCTGGGCTGAAGGCTGGGGTAGCTAAAATGCACACATTTCGGTGGCAGCAACCACCAGTCCACACAATGAGTTGGTTTCCAAGTCCTTGTAGTGAGAAGATGTCACCACAACTTAATGCAAGGGGTTTAGATATAACTTAGTTCTTTTACAATCTGTACTAATGCTATTTTTAGTGAAGAAACTCTTTGATTAGGAATATTTATTTATAGGGCTTTTTAGTTTACAAAGAAAGGGCTGTGGAGAAGTGTCTGGAGGAAGCCTATGAAGACAAATGGTGCTCTGCATGACGAAAAACATATTGAAGATTGTGGTTGTCTTGACCATGCTTTCAGGAGATCTTAGTTCAGACAAATAAAAGGATATATTTTATTTAAAGAGGAAGGAGCAAAGAGAAGTGAATGGAGTGCTAGAGAAGAAATTATCAGAGGAGGCATCTGAAAACCTCAGAAAGTAAAATGCCTCCAAGCCCACCGGGGTGAAGACTGCCCTAGCTCACGTGATTCACAGGACTGAGGGTGGGGGCGGGGGGCACGCTCCATACCCAGGGTGGGTGAGGTGGGTGGAGGTGTGGGGTTTGAGCAGCCACCACTTAAAGTCTGTATGTGTAGTTAGTATTTGGGGTTTTGAGACAGATTGAAGGTGTGTAGGAAGCTTTTTGATCTGGCAACCAAGTAAGTTTCCTGAGGAGGCTAAATTCACTATCATCCCATGCCCAGAGCTGCCTGGCCTGTCTACTCTGTGCAAAGGTAACGCCACCCTTTAGGCATGTAGATTTTCCATACATTACACCACAGGAAGTTTCCTCATCACGTCAGACCACTTCCTCATATCTGTGACCTTCAAGTCATCACTTCTGCCATCTGGAAATGGGCTTCAGTGTCTGATTTGAATTTCTACGGCTAATATTTTATAATGGCATTCAGGAAATTAAAAATTAAAGTAGGAAGTCTGAGTAAAAAGTAATAAACTTGTACTGAGAGGCTTCTAGACATGTAAATATCTGGAATGCAGGTTATGTAATTTACAAATGATGAAAAAGTTAGCTGTGTGAATGGTCCAAAGTTCTACAATTATCTGAGGCAAATTCTCTTCTTTTTAAATGGTAAAATCAACAAAGCCTACTGGCTACCACAAAACTCCACATTTTCTTTATTAGCCAAGAGATTCAACTATTTTCATTTTTGCCGAATTCCCAGAGAACCCAGCAACTCCAACACTCAGATGTTGAGTTTCACAGCCTTTCGTCATTTCTGAGAGATGAGCCATCATCTGTTCTTTGAGCCTGCATGTTTCTGTCCTTGCTTGACATACTCTAGTTCAAGTTGTCTTCTGCCACTTAGACTTAAAAGATGCTGGCACCTAAAGATATGTTTTTGGAGACATATTCATGCTTAAATATATTATACATTAGGGAAAACAACTTTGTTATGACTTCTCTCTATATTTTGTTTTTCTTCATAATGCACATCATAAAATATCTTTGCAGCCAAAGTGTTAGAGAAGCTTCAAAGCTTCACACACATAGGGTTCGTTTTGCAAGGCAAGGCAGGTCTCCATGACCTACAGCTCTGTTAAAGTGGGGATTTCCACAGATCAGGTCTACGTGCCCCCTTCCAAGGGGCTTTGTGACTGTGCTGCCTGGGAATGGCTCTCTGAGCAGTGATGCTGCTGAGGATGGCAGGACAGGCCTTGGGAAGGTGCTCCAGAGGACAGGGCAGCCTATGCAAGGCTGGAGGAGGGTGTGCACCTGGATGAGGTTCCAGAGAGCAAGGGGCCAGAGGGGAAGAGAGGTGGTAAAGTGTGGAGTGGACATAACACAGGCAGTGTGGACGGACCAGGGTGGGCCTCACGGGCCATAGTCAGGACCTGGGCCTCTACCCTGGAAGAGAGAGCAGAGGCTGGCCCCAGAATTCAGGGGTGGGGGAAGGTGGGGGAGGCCTTGAGTTCATTAAAGTGTGCATTACCTCACATGTTTATTGTTTTTTGTAATTCTTTTTAATCACAAAAACATCATGTTTTAGTATCTACTGTCAGCAATCTTCAAGAATATAATGCATCATTATTAACTCTGGTCGCCATGCTGTTCATTAGAGCTGTTGAACTTACTCCTTCTGTCTAACTGAAATGTGTAATCTTTGTCCAACATCGCACCCCAGCCCCCAGCCCCTGGCAACCAGTGTTTTACTTTCTAGTTCTGCGAATTCAACTGCTTTAGGTCCCACGTGTATAAGTGTGATAATCACATGGTTTTTGTCTTTCCCTCCCTGCCTCTTCTGCTTAGCAGAACGTCCCTGTTCATCCATGTGGTCACAAATGACTGAACTTTTTATTAAGGCTAAATACTACTCCATTGTGTAAATATATGTCACACCTCATGTGATAAATACATACAATTTTCATTTGTCAATTAAAATGAATGAAAAGTTTAAAATAAAATTATTTATATAATGGAACTGCATTACAAAGTGTCAAAATTTTGTATTTATCATCATTAATTCATGTCTGTATTTGTCTTCTTAATTTGTAGGAGGTATCTTCATAACATGAGTGATTTTTATTTGGACAAGTTCTTCACACAAATTAATTTTAGAACTAAAAGGGGAAAATATATGTTGAACTCAAATGAGCAAGCAGTTCCCAGTTTTTTGCAAATTACTCAGCAGTTGGACTTAATATAACACATAGCCCTACCCCTGTAGGCAAGTGGATGATTTAAGATCAAGATATTTCATGTACTTCATATTCTTATGATGATTTTTATAAATGAGATTTATTTAAAAACTTGTCATGATTGTATGTTTTTTGATTTAGCAAACATGCCTGATAGGTAATCAACAACAGGCTTCACATTCTGTTATCTGTTGTATTAAAACACACTTCATGAAGTACTCGTGAAGTAATAGAATCTTACCTCTAATGTAATCTATAGTGCATTCTACATTGTTTTGTATTCTTATAATTACTATTTTTAATATCTCAACTAAAAAAAAGTATTCATCCCTTCCACCCCTGCCTATGGTTATTTTTTAAAAATCATTTTTATTTTTCTTTCTGTATTTCTTGCTTTACCTCTGAAGTTATTTTTATGTTGGTATTTTCAGGTTTCTTATTAGAAACACTGTTAGTCATCAGGAGACTAAGCAGTGTTTTAAATCTGTACCAACTGTTATGTAATCAAGAAATTTACTTTTTCTATCAACCCTTATACAAATTTAGATTCCACAGACCACGAAAATATCTCGGTTTTGCACTTTTCATTTATATTTAATATGTGAATTTTGTTGCTATTAGGGTGACTATATGTTGTGTGAAATATGAACTTTAGTCATTTACTGTTTTAATAAAAATATAATTGCAAATGAAATTGCAGATCACTACTCCATTTTACTGCATTTTTCCAACAATAATTCTGCTTACACAAAGCTCAAATAGCCACTTAATGAGGTCAATTCAGAGGGAAACATTTTTGCCTCTTAGCACCTGAGCTAAGAGCTTAAGCAAAGGCTTGGGGTGGAGGTGGCTTGGAGAGACTGAGCAGGGCAGCTTCTCCTGAGTGCAGCTGGTGACACCCCAGAACACGTGCTCAGTGGCCGGAGTACTCTCCTGCTATACAAATCTCTACAGTATAACTGTCTATGTACTGGCTTTGTTAAAAGATTCCAAATGTTTGAATATACTTTCGATTAACTTGGTCATCCCATAATATCCGTGATCTCTGAGTACTTAAGGAATTTCTTGCTGTATCAGTGTTTGTGTGAATACATGGTTTTACTACTGAATTAGGTTCAAAGCATTAACTGCAAAGCCTGAGTTGCTTCCTGAGGTTTGCAACCAAGAACCCCAACTGCTATGCATATGAGATTTAACTCACTCCCACAAGCAAGCGAGACTGCTGTATCCACCGGTTTGACACACCCTGAGCCCACCACACTGGAGAGGAGCCCATGAATAAGGCAGTCAAGAGCAGTCGGCACAGCAAATATTCATGGTCATGTTAACGCCTCACAGCAAATATTCATGGTCATGTTAACGCCTCGCTCTGGGAGCTTATGGTTAAATGAGGGAGGGGTCGCTGAAATAGTTAACTTGGCTCACTGTGGTGAATGAGAGTCATACACAAATCATTACAGAAGCCCCAGAAGACAAGAGTAGGTAGAATTAGGGAATTAGGGAATTAGGGAAGGTTTCCCAGAGAATACAGTAGGTAACTTGAAACAAGAATTAGCAATATTCTGGAAGGTAGGAAGAGTTACTCTGTATGTGTGTGTGTGTGTGTGTGTGTATGTGTGTGATGGGATGAATTGCTGGGGAGAATGAGAACTGAATTCTAAGTGAAGGGAGTATCCTCTGGATAGTATACATGATACTGAGCATAAAGCCATTAAACTATAATACAGGCTCTTATCATTAGGGCATTTAAAGGTGTTCACAGGAAATATCACAGTGCTATGCAATAGGGAGTCGACTTTTATAATTGAGATTCTCTGCTGGAATACCACTTCCCTCCAGCGTGACTTTAACTCCCACCCCATCCAGTCACTGAAACTGCTGAGGGCGTACAGCCTCCAGTGATCCCATAGAGAAAATAGAAAAACAAATAGAAGCTGTGCTTAGATTAGAGACAGAAGGCTACTATGGTTTTATCAGCCATTATAGAAAGTGTACATTAATGACTAAGTATTTTTATATTGTAAGCTAAATATGTGTTTAAACTAAGAAATGATTGCTCTTTGGTCAATAATATATACTCTGAAGAAAAACACAGACATTCTGGGGACACCAGACCAAGGGGTGCGAGAATATCCTGAGACACCAAGAATAGAATCCACATGAAACCAGTGTGGAATAAATTCCTTGAATCCTACCAGTTATGGGCTGTCATGATTCTTTAGCGGCCAGGTGAAGAGATGGGTGTCAAAACACACTGCTTGCCATTTAGGACTGGTGGATATAACTGTAAGAAACCTTTTGTCCTTCAATCCCTGCTGCTTGTGACAATGGTTGGGCATGGGACTATTCATAAGAATTAAATCCAAAATAGATTAGAGAGAAATTTGCAATTATAAAGCATCTATCAGTAATTGGTATGTCTAAGATGAAAGTCTGGAGTAGGAAAAGTGATATTGAACACTGTACTTTAATGGCTGTTAGATATTTAAGAAATGTCATGGTTGTCGTGCAGATATGAACTCTATAATAAAATAAAAGCTATTTGCTTGTTTCAGGCTTACATCAGAAAAGAGAGAAGGAGAAAAGAATGCCCAAAATATCAGGCACACATTCTTAAGGATAGAATATGGCTATGGGGAAATTCTCAGAGCTGAGGAATAATACTTTTGTTCAATAAGAATGATGCTTTGAAGAAGGAAAAGAAGATGATAATAATTATGTCATTGCTAACAATAACAAATAATACTTGAATAGCCCGTATGTGCCAAGGCTTTTGAGACTATGCACGTAATCCGACAACAGCACTATGAGCTATTTGGAGATCTTTTTGATTATGAGGGACAGAAACCAAGTTGTAATTGGTTTAAAGAAAAACTGCTAGCAATAATGCATGATGATAACATGGACTTATAAAGCTCATAGTATATTCCAGGCACTGTTCTAAGTTCTTGCATAGATTAGCTTCCCAACCCTGTGAAGTAGGTACAGATGAGGAGGCACAGAGAGTGTGCATGATTTGTTCATGATCACACAGCTGGGAAGAGTCAACCTGTGTTTTGAACTGACTCCAATGCCACATTTTTACCCATCTGATAGGAAACTGTGACTCATGTCATTAAAACACTAAGGTAGACCATGCATCTGGCAGCACTGCGTGTCCTTGCTGAAGGAATGTCACCAGGGCTCTGTCTCTATTTCTCAGCTCTGCTTTCATTTGCTTCGAAAACTCTTCAGTGTCCTGCACACATGCTCCCCCGTGGTAGCAGCGTTGCATTTCACATGCTTTAGCAACACTGCTAGAGAGAGTATGCCTCTTTCCTAATAAGCTCCAGCAAAAGTTCTCGGTTATTTCTCACAATTTAACGTCTTGAGCCTATATCTGTTTTGTTAGAAATCACTGTGACTGTCAATTATTGGGACTAAACCCATACCAGTTTCTGGAGCATAAGGTATAAAGTTAGCCCCAACTGAATCCATGAACTGGATGTAGGAAAGGGTGGTTCCTCAAAGAAGAAACAAGGTGCTGCCAATAGAAAAAATATTACTAGATTCAGGGCAAGTCAAAAATAGTAGATAGCCATTACCCCAAAAGTTATACAGTAAATGAAGTTCAGTAGAGGCAATTTGGCTTTGAGGCCAACCCTCTTAAGTGAATAAATTAGTCTTTTTTGGTTTATTCTGCAATTCATGCCTATTCTTTGAAAACCTCCATCATCAAAGGTCTATTATAACCTTACCATTTTACTAGTGTGATCTGGGGAATAGGTGGAGTTAAACAGTGGGGAGAAAAGTTAAAGCCTATAATTGTTAGAAGCTACACCACTAAGGAGAAACAATTCAGGCAAACACAAACCTACCCTCTTCACCCCTCTTCTGCCCAGCAAGCGTCAAAATAATGGGCGAGGGCTCTGGGTGACATACAAAACAAAACAGCAAAACAAAAGAAAACCTCCAGCTGTTTTATTTGGAGAAGATAGGAAGGGTAACCCCAGAACACCATAGGAGGTGCCATCACTTGCATGGGAAACCTTGCCATTCTCCATTCAGAGGGGAGGTTTTCTCATTTTAAGCAAATCTCCACATCATCTTTAAAAGATCCTATATATATTTACAGATAGATATTTAAACTGGCTGAATAATACCAGGCATAGCCCAACCAGCTAAACAATGCACCTTATAAAGGTCTGTTTTAAAGACACTTATTTCTGTTTAGTGCCTGCAACCACCCTTCATCCAGACACAGCTAGACAAAGAACGTAGGCATTAATACCCAAAGTGAGCATCTTAGACTTGCATGATACTTAATAAAAATAAAAGCATCTGTTTTTTGTTGTAATATATAAAGTTTAGTTTGGTCTTTGTTCAAAACTGTTTATTTCAGTGTACCCAAATATTAGAATCATTAAGTTTTTAAACAACCTTCATAAAAAATTGTTATGGAAACTCGATTATTTTTCTAGCAAAAAAATTAAAGCACACTTTAAAATTTGTATTAATTTGATCTAGGCATTTTTATTCTCATAGAAACTTAAGTTTTAATGATTTTCATAAGAAAAAAGAATTAATATATTTTATGATGGTTAAAATAACCCACATTTCTAAGACAAGTAATTTGACACCCACAGAATATCAACTAAGTGAAACCAATTAACAAGCTGGTCAAACTTTTAAGCATTTAGACTCTGCCTGGCCTTTAGAAATATAATCAGAGAAACAAATGACATATTTAATTAGAAAAGGAGGAAAAATTCTGGAATGCAATATTATATTGGTATGTGTGCAGACATACTGATACAATTCCTTAGCCTTTATTGGGCGCTGGCTATGTGCGCAGTACCATGGTAAACATTGTATGTATTTTATTACTTTAAATATCTCCATTTTTACGAAGAGAAGTGCTAAGGCTTGGTGAAGTCATGCAGATAAGGAAAGATGCGAGACTCTCACTCAGGCCCTGTGTTTACAGGGGGATTTTTACTCATATTGTGACTGCATCTGCCTCTGGCAAGACTTTGTGAAGTATTCAGTCAATTTTTATACGTAAACAATTATAGCAATCCTATAGAATTCAGATGCTGTTGTAAGTTGAATTGTGTCCCAACCAAATTCTTACACTGAAGTCTTAACCTCCGGTGCCCCAGAATATGACTTTATTTGGAAATAGGGTCATTACAGATGCAATTGTTAGTTAAAATGAATCATTCTGGATTAGGATGAGTCTTAATCCAATATGACTAGTGTCCTTATAAAAAGTAGAAATTGACACACAGGCACACACAGGCAGAACACATGCAAAGAAGAAGGCAGAGACCAGGCTTCTGCTTCTAACAAGCTAGGGATCACCAAAGATGGCCAGCAAACACCCGGAGGCTGGAGGAGAGCCTGGGACAGATTCTTCCTCTCCGCCCTGGGAAGAAACCAGCCCTGCAGATACCTTGCTCTCAGATTTCCATCTCCCAGCCAGAGCTGTGAGAGAATTAATTTCCACGGCTTTAAGCCACACAGTTCTTGATGCTTTGTTATGGAACCTTCAGAAACCAATAGATGTTGTCATCCTCCCTCTACCCAAAGAAATTAATAATCAGAGGCTATCTAAAACAGAGAGCCTTTAGCTAAAAGTAGACAAGAGCCTTTAAAATTCAGGCTTTTCTGAATCCAGAACCCCCACTCAGTAGGAGAGCGCCACACAAAAGAGAAAGGGTTAACATCCTTGGCCTGGAACTACTAACAGGATGCTGCACATGTGAGAATGAACTCTGACAGTAAATATTATGTTGTCTAATGTCCACTCTTGATGATAGCATTCATTTTTGATTCAGAATACTACAAGATCAGGGTTCCCTTTTCAAAAAAAGTGTTGATTATTTACATATTCAAAATCCTTCAAAGAAATCCATGTGCTTTGTAAAAAATCTGTACCATTGACATGTACTTTTTGCTAATTGAAATGCACTTTAATTTTGAAAATTATGTCCCATTTCATTAAAGAGTTGAAGACGATCTTTTTAATCAGCCAGTTAAGAGTCATTCAGTTACCAATTTATGATTGTTAAATGTTAAACATATTGTTGATGAGCAGTCATTTATTTAACCTAGATAAAAGTCTTTCCACCTCTCCTCATTAGAAAGTTTACAAAATAAACAATTCTGTGAGAACTATTGAAATCTAGTAACATTTGATTTAGGGAATCAGCAATTCCTGGGTAGGTTTTCTTTATCCCTTTAGAAAATTATCTTATTTTTCCTTTCCTCTAACTCCACTAATGACAATCAAGCAGAGTAATGATAAAGGACATTAATATTGCAATTAAGTTAAATTTTCAAAAATCCTAATAATTATTTGAAAAACTGTAGGCTGCAATCTAAGCTGGTTCTCTTTTTATGCCTATAAAGTCCATTTGTTCCAAAATATTTGGTGAAATTTATATTTCAGAGCAAAAATTAATTGTGGTGCAGTGAGTAGGAATGGAGAAAGAAATCCTGAGATTAATTTAGGATGACTATATTAATTACTTTTTTATTTGAAGTCAATATAAAAATTGGAATTTGAGGAGTAATGTTGATCAGCCTCCTTCTATGAACATTAAAATACACTTATACAAAAAATGTTCACCTTGTCGCTAGAGCTCCAGTGGATATGATTTAATATTGTTGAAATCAGAAGTTTCATTTCCTAGAATAAGCAAAGATGTTTTCCAAAAATCATTATAAGCTGTGGAACAAAAGTGAAGAAGATTAAACTAATACACATATTAATGAAATTTGGGTAGTAATATTGATGGGTGCTGTTTAGAGAGACGGTTATGTGAACACATAATGCTATTGGGCTATTTTTACAAATGTGACATAATAATAAATGCTGTTTCAATATTTGAAGTATATCCTAAAAGATAGTTTATGTATCCTGGGGATGAGAAATACGATCACTTTTGAAAACTCGTTAAGACAAACTCTACCCAAATATAGCAAAAAGTCAATCTCTTTAAAATACTAACAAAGGGCAGTTCAGAGAGTCAGAAAGGAAAGGAGATGGAAAGACTCAAGCAGCACTGTAAGCAGGAAATCTTGCCACCATTTGAGAAAACAGTTTAAACTCAGGATGTTGGTGTGTGTTGGTGGGCGGGGGACAATGGTATTAGACTTTAATATATCATTTGAGAAGCAATTAAGATGAAAATTTTGTTTCCAGTAATAGATTGTCTAAATGAATGGTAAAATTCATTTTTCTGTTTTAGGTTAGACTATCAGAATATCTCAAGCAATAAAAACTATTTTAAAAGTAGGTTAACAGTCTTTAAATCTAAGGTATATAATTTATTGTGGTGCATAATACCAAGGAAATCTTTTATCTTTCTGAAAACTTACAGATATGCTTTTGAAAAAGAAATACTTTTTAGTTTTAGAAAGGTGTTAGCATAGTATCAGATTAGATGTTTTTTAAGTCAAATAATTTAAGAAGTTTTCTTTGTGTGTTTATATTAATCCCCAGAAACTGAAAAGAATTTTAATTATTAATTATTTTTATGTTTCAATTTTTTAGTAGAGGGGCCACACATCAAAATTATTATGACAAACCAGATGAGAAATAATAAAATTGAAAATGAGCAGGCTTTTATTATAAAGTTCCTTAAAAATAATAAAGTTCATTCATTTTTAAACAAGTTATTCTCTGGAATGGGCAAAACTCCTAGTAGACTATGGAAGCTGAAAGTGGCTTTGAAAAATTACACTTGATTTTCAAAATTGTGTTAACTTGTCACATTACCTACATGGCTATTTGTGCCAACAAGTTAATTTCTTGTTATTAAATTAATCCTAATGGATTTTGTGAATAATTTTAATTTTCATTGTCATGGGAGGAAAAATGATTCACATCCCCCAAGCCATGACAGACAAACATTTCCAGACAGATACCCTTTATTATTCAGCCAAAACATTATTTTCTTATGAACTGGATCACATTTTCTTAAGACAAAGCAACAAAATGGGAAACATCATTAAGGAACGGAAAGAGTGGATTAACCAGATTCTGAGGCAATGCCCTTGTGTATTAAGCCTTTAAGTAACAGAGTTTGTTTTAGCATGTTCTTTTCACTTACTATGTGAAATCATTTGCGTTTGAATAATCGGTAATCTCTCAAACCAATTGAAAGTAAATTTTAAAAAGTAGATATTCTTGACAAGAAGCTCATTAAATACAGTTGTTACTAAAAGCTCCTAATATTTAATTGAACACTTCACCTGCCACGTTGTGTGTATGGCTTGAGAGGCTGAATGCATACATTACAGTGTGTTTGGCACAGAACACAGAGGGTGTGGCCCGTCTGATAAGGAACCAACCATCTAAAGAGAAGCCAGGAACTATTGTCCAATACAACGAAATAATGACTTCAAAGTCAATTCTGAGATCATCACGGCTGCCCCTCCCCTCAGTGGGCTAGAGTGTAAAATTACCCAGTGCAATGGAGCCATTGCACAGAGCCCCATTAGAGCCATGCCAGGCCATGCCTGACCATAGAGCTCAGATCCACAGCCTCTGCAGCCAGCACTCCAGGAAGCCAAACCGCAACCTTGGCAGCCACCAGCACAGAATGGCTGGACTCGGTCAAGGACTTTTGCAGGCTGCTTCTCCTGTTCCTCAAATACCACGGTGTCATATTTTGGGGTGGCACCTCCTGAACCCCGTCATATATCTCATGTCTCTCCTCAATTGTTTCTGCATCAGTATTCAAGGTCTTGATTCTCTGTTAGACGCTATTCAGTTTTAAAAGCCCCTCTCTTTATTGGAAACTTACCAAATGGTCTCCTGAATTCTGCCTCTCTTTCCTATAATTCATCCTGGGAATCAAAACTTCTTAAAAGATACTTTTATTAGAATAAATTTGTCCTTTCACAACAGGGTAATGACCCAAATCCTCATCTTACTCCTTACAGCCCTGTAAGGGGTACTCCTTACTCCTACAGAAAACTCGTCTCTTGCAAGTAAGTGTATCTTTTATCACACAGCAGACTTTGCCCTTTCTAACCTTCCAGAATTCTTTTTGGAACCCCACAATTTCTTTTCCTCTTGGCCTATCCAAAAACAGTTACCATTAAAAAAACTGTTCATTGCAGCTCCTATTTAAATCATTTTCTTAAAATACAAACGAAGTAATCTTTATAGCAACGAGTGCCTGTAATGGGAGCACAAATAGATTTTAATCTACTTGCCAAGTCCTATCAACTGGTGATGGTAGAAGAGGCTGCGGAGCTGAGGATTCTGATGTTCCGAACAGGCTCATCAGGAAAGTGTATGATGCACTAAGGGAATATCTGATTGAAATAAAAATGAGTATCCTTTGATACAGTCAAGTGAGGATAGGTTAACATGACCCAAAGAGACAATACTTTCTGACTTGTATCTTATTGGCCATCAATGTTCTGAATATTTTACTTGCAATTAATGATGCCATTGCCCACAAAATCTCTTCCATGGATTTTTAAAAACAGTTGCTTATTTAGTTATTTGTCAATTGACTTTTTCATCTGCTTAAACTCTATATCTTCAATTACGATAATTCTTTGAGGGCAGCTTTATCTCCTCCAACAATATTTCAGAATTGGTACCCAAAAGTAGGAGACTTGATTTTATTTAAAGAAAACTATAATAAAAAATGAGAGGAGTGTGGTGATTTTAGCAAATGCTTAAAAATAAAGAAAAATATCCATTTTATTACTGATCATTTCCAGTTTAAATATTTTTAATTTCCACCTTCCTGAAAAGTGAGTTGTGAAAACATATTTATAATTTCAAAAAGTAAATAGAAAGGGCATATTGTACATTTAGGCAGAAATCGATTTTAAATATCAATTTTCTGTTTTGAAAACCAAATATTTTTTTTCAGCGTGCACAGCCTAAAATTATGACTTATCATTGAAGTTTTGTGATTCTAATTTAGAGCGAAAAGTGGACTTACTAGTATGTACGATCACCCTATTTCATATGTGTTTGAAAAGTTGAATTCTAATTTGTCTGATGTCTGGATCACTACCTATCATTTTTTTAACTAATAAAAAGAAAAACACTTAAAATAATGAATTAAATTCGCAGTGCAAAAAATCACAAAAAATGAAAGCTAAACCAGATGCAGACAGTTGAAATAAATACGTGAAAGAAGAATCTACAGACCATCATTCATAAAAATTAATGCAATGTTACTAAATAAAATATTAACATACAGTACCCATACCACATAAAAATAGTATACCATGACATTTATTATAGCAATATAAAAAAGTTATTTTAATATTAATAAAACCATTCATATATTAAAGCATATTAATAGATCACAAAAAATCTTAAATTTTCTCAACAGTTGCTGAGAAATTCTTCAACAAAATTTGATGCCTAACTAAAAACACTCAAGAAAATGAGAGCTGAAATATACTTTCTTAACCTAATTCTCTCTCTCTCTCTCCTTGTACATATTTATATATGTATTTCTTTATATAAGAGATTCTTAAAGTATATATAATTATATGCACATATATATCTAATATGTAGAAATTTATATATGTTGAAATATAAATGTAAGACAGAGAGGCTTCTACAGTTCTACTAAGTGGAGAGACAATTCCTTAAGTTCAGGAACAGGGAAAGGAAAGAATAATTTCTACCTTTACTACTATTCAATCCTTAAGGTCAATGGAAGAGACAAGAAAAATCAGTAAGATACATAAGAATTGGTGAAGAAGAAATAAAGCTATTTTTATATGCTGTTGATATAAGAGTTTTACCTGGAAAATTCTAAATAATCCATAATAAAAATAACTCAATAAAAATTACTATGGTAGCATGATATAAAATTACTACACAGAAATTAAAAGCTTCATATTTTGTCCATTAGGGCTTCCATAATAAAACACCATAAACTAGGTAGGTTATAAATGACAAAAAATTTATTTCTCCTTTTCTGGAGACTAGGAAGTCCAAGATCAAGGAGCCAGCAGATAACGGTGTCTGCGAAGGCCCATTCCTTATGGATGGCAGTCTTCTCATTATGTACCCCCCATGACAGAAGAAGAGCCAAGGCATCTCTCTGGGGCCCCTTTTATAAAAGCATTAATGCCAATCATGAGAGCTCCACCCTCATTACCTAATCATCTCCCAGAGGCCCTGCTTCCCAAAACCCTCACGTTGGAGCCCCATCCCATGGCTCCACTAGACATTGGTCTAATGGGGCTCTGTGCAATGGCTCCATGCTTTTCAGGATTTTACAATCTGAGCCAATGAGTGGAGGGGCAGCCCTGATGATCTTGGAATTGACTTTAAATATTTTGCGGTGTCAGAAACTAAGAAAATGCTAAAGAAAAACAACAAACAAGAAAAGATAGAGTAGTAAGATTTAACCTGAAAGAGATCCATATGGGCAAACTAAAGATAATTGGAGCCACTAAATAAATATACATGATTATATAGATTATAATCCATAGAATAAAATTAATATTCATGAGTTTATACTTATGCAAAAAATAATTGTATGAACAAATGTAGGGGAAAGGACAGCTTTTCCTTACAGTGGAATTCAATTAAATGTAGCAGAGATTATAAAAACAGAAAATCATTATTTTTCAAACACTATGGTACTAATGTTCAATCAAGAATCACCAAGAGGCCAAGCATTGTGGTTCACACTGTAATCCCAGTGCTTTGGGAGGCCAAAGAGGGCGGATCACCTGAAATGTCAGAAGTTCGAGACCAGCCTGGCCAACATGGTGAAACCCCATCTCTACTAAAAATACAAAAATTAGCTAAGCGTGGTAGTGGGTACCTGTAATCCCAGCTACTTGAGAGGCTGAGGCAAGAGAATTGCTTGAACCAGGGAGGCCGAGGTTGCAGCGAACTGAGATCACACCACTGCACTCCAGCCTGGTGACAGAGTGACAAAATAAATAAATAAATAAATAAAATCACTAAGAGAGATGCTCACATGAGTAGGTAAAAAGTATGATGAAAACCAAATATGTGTATAGATCTAAGGAGCTTTCCATGAGGTACTTATTAATTATAGCATGTAAAATGGTAATTTTACAATGGAAAATTCTGGTAGATACCACCTTAACCAGTAATCGAAGTTAACATCACAAGCAATGAAACATATTGATGTAATTTAACTGCTGTTACGATATACTGGGAAGGATGCATTGACAATTCTCTAGATTCCCTGCCAAAAATTCATAGCTTCAGTACTCATGAGAAAGCATGAGGCAAATTGCAATTGAGGAATGTTTCAAAAAATAACTGGCTAATCCTCTTTAATAGTGTTCGGGTCACCAAAGACTAAAACAGACATAAGACCTGTCCTATAATGTAAGATACGAAGGATGCCTAATAGGTAAATGTCAGCTGGGAACCTGGGAACCTGAATTTGGTTGGAAATTTGAATAAGGTTTGTAGTTTAGTTACTAGTATCGTATCAATGTTTATTTCTTTGCCTTGATTATTATATGACAGTCAGATATGATGTTAATGCTAGGGGAAGATAAGGAAAGGCTGTATTGAAATTATCTCCATGATTTTTGTAACTTTTATGTTAAGTCTAAAGTTATTACAAAATCAAAAGTTTAAAAACAATTGCTCTGAGATTCTATGAGAAAAGTCACCACAAGAAAGCTACAGGGAACAGCCTATTGTCTGTTGGCCGCACTGTTTCAATCTCTGTTTAACTGTATCTGTTAAACCCTCTTTTCATTCACTTCCTTTTTAGATGAATTTTTATACCTAATCCATATTATTCATGGCCTGAGAATATTCTGAATTTCTAGGATCTCAAAAGGGCATATTTCAGTCAGCTTTCTTTCCCTCAGCACAGAGCTAATAGAGTTCTCATGACATATTCATCTCTGGCAATCTGTCCCTAGGTAAGAAATGTTAAACTTCTGTGATTTATTTTTATTTTGTTATCACTCTATAAAGTGGAAAATGGGAAAGATGTTTATGCTCCTTAGCACTCAGAAAATAAGTTTGCCCTCTCTACTCTATATAATAGAGTAAGAAAACATTGAAAATAGTTTTGCTGTTTTAATTTTCCAATATTTTATCCTTGGTTCCACCATACACAGACTTTCCACCAGCTTCTTATCACAAATTTATGATGAAAATCTCTTAACACATCTGTTTTACAGAATTATACTTAAATAAAACTCAGATTACCAAGCTATCACTTAGATGTATGTTAGTTACTCTATTCATGTAGCTATTTATCTGTCATGTATTAGTTACCCGTGTAACTTTCATCACTATATATGAATTCACCAAATATGCACAATGGGTGATTTTCCTGCCTTTGAGATGCCGTTTGTGATTGAGCAACTTGCTAGAGTTTCTGCCAAACTTGTAGGAACTAAAGGATGCACTTCCTGGAATTGCTTTGCCCTTATTCCTTACTTCAGTTCCTTTTTGCTGTCTAAATCATTGCCCTAGGATTGCTCCCGGCAATTTATTGACATATAAGCTTTGTCCTGAGCTCTGCCTTCTTAGCTTTCTAGACTGTATCAGCTGTAAATGTGGATGATTACATATACCTTGGAGTGTTGTTGGGAGGACCAGCTGAGATAGTACATTGAGACACTTGTCAGGTGAGAGGCACTCATTAAGTGTCAGAGACCTTGTTGATCTCTCCTTGCCTCCATGCAGATGACATTCATGTTAGTGATCAGGTTTTCTACCAGATTTGTTGTTCCTTTAGGCCTTGGATGTTGTGTGTTATCTTAACCTAAACAGCTACTGTTGCCACACTTGGATGGGCAAAGGTAATAAAATAATTTTTAACGTATTTCCCAACGTTTCAGAGATACTCTCTACTATGCAAACTAAGAAGAAATAGGATTAAATTTCCTGTACCTTACTTTGGACAAAATAGAGATATTTCAGACCACAAGGAGCACATGGGAAGCTCAAGATCCCATCATATTATCTGTCACCGATCAGCTCAGTCATGCTTCACAGACTGTTCTCAGATATTTCTGAATTCTGCAATATTTTAGATTTATTTCCTACTCATAAACCTACTACACAGATTACAGAAGAAAAGGACCCACAATGAAGCCTTTAAATTACCTTTCTGGTCCAGTCTTTCTACTCTATCGGAAGGAGTATTTCCAGGGAATTTATTTTCAAAAATTATCATGTGTTTGATATATTATATGAAGTATCATTCTTATTAGGCCTGGAAGAATGTCATTATTTATTAAGTGAATGAAATATCACGCTAATCAGTAAATGAATGAGGGATAATGTGTCTTTAATTTTTTTTTCTTGAATGGATGTAGTAGAAAGTAAGAACTCCACAGAGGCAGTTCAAATGAATTTGGCTATCAGGTGGAGGTGAACCATTGACAGAAACACCTGTCTTACTGTACCTACTGGAAGCAGCATGCGAAGCTTTCCCCAATATGCTTCCAGCATACCTCCCACCACGGATATTCACAGCCCAGTGCATCACGCGTCATGCCTCACTGCACCACCCAACATGAGAAAAGACTCCAAATCCTTGCACTCCCAAAGGCTGGTATTTGAATAATTTAAGACATTTTTTTAAATGTTTGGGTGTCTCATGTTTAAGAATCTAAAACAGGTCGGCAGGCATTTCCTTAGTTCATTCATAATTGAAATCTCAAGGGTAATCACCATGGGAGTTGCTTTTCCATATGAGATCTTTGGGAGACTGGCAGAGGCTACAGCAGTGGGCCAAATCACAGTTTGCTGCAATGAGCTTCATCATCTTGGCTGAAAACGCATTATCCTCTTAGCAGGTTGTCCGTGGCAATCCAGCTATAACTCCTCCCCAAATTCCCTGCATTGTCAAGTCTGATTCTGTCTCCTTGTAGCAGAGGATGAGACAACTCACCACTTTGGCAAATAGACTGTCACAGAGTTAATACTGTGCGTAGTCCTTTGATTTATAACTAATTAAGTCCATGAGGAAAGAAAGACTTGGTGAGAGGAAATAATAGTAACACTTCTGGAGTATGTACTGAGGTTAAGGCTATATACATCACATATATTAATATTATCTCGTGTGTGTGTGTGTGTGTGTGTGTGTATATATATATAAAATCTCAGTTTTATAACTACTCAGTGAAATGAAACCCAGAGAGTTTCCATAACTTGCCCAAGCCACAGAGTTGGCGAGGACCTGTCCCACTCTGGAAATCAACTTCACACACCATCTTGCAAATGTAATTCGTTCAGTTTTCAACAATTTATTGAGTATCTACTATACGCTAAGCACTGTTTTAGGCATGTGAGATATATAAGAAAACTAGAATTCCTTGCCTTCATAGAACCTGAGATAGACATGATTAAAAAAGTAAATTGTGTATGGGTAGGAAGATGATAAGTGCCATATAAAATAAATGACAAAGTAGATTAAGAGGAAAACAGTGTGCCAAGAAGAGGCGATCATGGCCAGTTACAATTTTAAATGGAAATGCTAGAGTAGAACTCATTGAGAATTTAACACAAAGGTATGAATTTTCAGAGTTTGCCTGTAAGTGTGGAAAATGCTTTCACAGAAAGGGACAACTGAGCTAGCTCTTACATCAAGAATAAAAATTCACTAGGTGGAAAACGTAATGGTATCCCTAAGGGGATTCAAAAAATGAGATAAGAAAAGACATAAAACATTTGTTTATGTGTTGTATATGTGTGTCTGCCTATGACAGAGGCAGAGGAAGTATCCTATCTTCTTTACCTACTACCTGAAGCCAACCAAAATTATTTTAGAACTTGTCTACTAAAAGTAGTTAGCACTTAATTCTTTTCTATTAGCATGTATAATGCAAAAGTGATAGTATTTTAACTAAAGTGATGGCATCAGAATTGTACCGGTAAACATTTAATAACCAGCCCTTGAGGAAAACAGTTACATTTGTATCAGTTGCCAATTTCCATGGTGTAAATATTCTTACCATAGCCAGTTTGCAGCTACCAAAAGAAAATTACCAAATAAGGAATTGAGAAGAGATATTCATGAGTGCCCCATTATATAGTATTTCTACTTCATACATATGAAACATACAAATAACCTAAAAAGCATAGGTAATAGTAAAAATTTACTATAATAATTAGAAATTGATGTACTTGAATAGTCATTGTGTTTCCTTTTAATATAGTTTATTTAACTGAAGTTTAGATACCTTAATTTTTTTAATAATTATGGTGTTTAGCAACTGACTTACAAAATTCTTAAAAACTGAAAAAAAAAAGGCTCCTATGCGGTATGAGCTGGCTCCAGCAAACCACTGATGGCATGGAAAGAAAGGGAACTCTGTTTTTTAAAGTCAGATCTTATACATTTTCAGGCTGAAGAAATTCTGCATCTCAGGAAAGGATGACATTCAGAGAGTAGCTTTCCCTTTATGGCAAAAGAGTTCCCAGTTCGAATTCACTTTTCTCTGAAGTGTCACAGCCTGGTGCCCAGCTAGGATCTTTGCCCAATGAATGGCCACACCTGCTTTCATGGTGCCCGCAATCCCACACCAAGGGCAGGCCCGATGCCAGCAGGCCGAGGGAGGAATATTTTGATACTTCCTTCTGAACTGCTGTTATGTTTTAACTTTGATGGTAGAAAATGACAACTGCAGAGACTGCAACTTTTAATCTTTTGGAATATAAATACACTGCTGATAGAGTAAAAAATGTTGATTTCTCTGGTGCGTTTTCTCTGTGTTTGAACATGTTCCCCAACATGAGCCACTGCCCAGAATATATTTTTTTCATCTTAAAGATCTTAAGCTCTTTAATAACGGTACAATGAGGGCAGCCTGACAGATTCATTCTTCCAGGCAGCCACAGATATGTGTTCCCATCAACTATAATGTTGAGACAAGGTGAAAGAAAAAAATGATTCTGTGTTGCCTATCTCATCATAAAAGGGATGACTCAGAGGTGTCTCTGCTGCCCACTGAGCTATCCCAAAAGTCTAAATAGAAACAATAAATGAAAGTAGCAGCAACAAATAAGTGGCTTATTTTCATATGAACTAATGATTTCAAAGATTTTCATTTTGGTTTTGTTTTGCTCTGCTCTTGTTGCTCTTCCTGTTATGTGCAGCATCACAAAGGAACCTCCCATCACATAAAATGTGAACAGAAACACATTGCAGCACTGGTTTTCCAAAGTATCTTACTAGAAATAAATGTTAATTATGCCCTGCCACCCAATATTGTATCTCTGCTTAAAGAGTTGATGTGGACGACAGAATGCATATTTATCACCTACAAAGCCCACTAATTGTTTTAAGAGTTTTATTTTTAATATTCAAAACCATTTTGTGAAACCAAAGGAACATTCCACAAAAGAGAAGGCTTAACTTGTTTAGCTCTTAATTGTAGAAGCTTGGTCTATGCTGAATGAGTGACTCAAAGCCAAATTGACAGACTCAGGGGAGTTTATTAAGTTGTTTGGAATTGGCCAGTTAATAAATGGTGGAAACTCATTTAAATGTAGCATTTTCTGGTTTCAAAGCCTTATCTTTTCCCAAAGCACCGTGATACTCCCAAAGTGTCCACTTGGTGGGGAACATGAAATGGTGTTAAAAAGCACTGAATTTGGAGTCTGAAATCCAGTCCTGACTCCAATACCTGCCATATAAATAAGAAGCTCAGAGAACTTCTCAACTTTTCCAGTCTCATTTTCTGCAACTATCCTACCTGTCCTACATAAGGCGTAAGGCCTTTCAGCACTTCATAGCGTTTAAATGTAATGCCAAATCGAAAGATTATTTTAGGCAAATACTGCTAAAAACTGCTTAAATAAGAAATGCCCTTGTTCTTTTCTTCCCTGCATGAAAATAGTAAATCAGACACTTGGGCATGCTGTTGTCTCTAAGCCTCGTATTTATTTTGGCACGTGTTGTATCAGTTATCCGAGTCAATTCTTACTTAGGCGAGTTGCATTATGTATGCGCGGAAGCGTCTCATCGTTTGGCTGTGCTTGCGGGGTGTTCCCTAGCACTGTCTTGCCGAAGTGAGATCTGTGGAAGAGCTGCCCCAGAATCATCCATGGAGCATTGCAAGCAGGCAGCCGCCCAAGGCGATGTCCACGTGGGAGGTCTGTGTGCTTCGCCACGTTCCCAAGCAGGCTTCATGTATAAAAAGCGTGAGGTCTACTGCATCGGCACCGAGTGTGGCATCACAATAAAACCCAGGGTGTTTGTTAGAACAGTTCTGTCTCGAAAGCAATGTATAACCTCTCCCTGAGGGCTCCCTCTCTTCCTTTGGTAAATTAGCTTCTGGAATTTATGCATGTGGCCAAATACACTGCTACACTGAAGCTAAGTTCAGTTTTTAACTATTTACACCAAAACATGAAAGTTAAAAGGGGTCAGAACATGTAAGATGACAATCGGAGCACTGCTTTTAGGACACAGCAAATGAGGCAATCTTAGTTTCACATACAAACAATCCCCCATCATACATTTATTTTTTGTGTTTCTAACCCTCTGCCCTCTACACAAAGCCCTAAGGTCATCTATTTTTGATTCATACTAGAGGTGTGGGCAATAAGATAGATGCCTAATTTAGTAATTAGGCATTGATATTTCCTTCTGAACATCAATCACATTAGATGACTTCCCATTACATTGTAATATCAGATAAATGATGAATACTGTTTTAGTTTTGTGTGTGTGTGTGTGTGTGTGTGTGTGTGTATGTGTGTGTATGTGTGTGCTTTTTTTTTTTTTTTTCTTGAGACGGAGTCTTGCTCTGTCGCCCAGGCTAGAGTGCAGTGGCTCAGTCTCAGCTCACTGCAAGCTCTGCCTCCCGGGTTCCCGCCATTCTCCTGCCTCAGCCTCCCGAGTAGCTGGGACTACCGGCGCCCGCCACCACGCCCGGCTAATTTTTTTTTTTTTTTTTTTTTTTTGGTATTTTTGGTAGAGACAGGCTTTCACCATGTTAGCCAGGATGGTCTGGATCTCCTGACCTCGTGATCCGCCCGCCTCGGCCTCCCGAAGTGACTTTTTTAGTTTTTAATATAAATGAATTAGTCTGTTCAGGTTGCTGTGACAAGATACCACAGACTAGGTGGTTTCAACAACAGATATTTATTTCCCACAGCTCTGGGGGCTGGAGGTTCTAGATCCAGGTACCTGCTGATTCGGTTCCTGGTGAGGACTCTCTTGCAGGCTTGCATAGACATATTGTATGGGACATATTTACACCAAAATAATATTACCTGCTGATTATCCGAAGTACATATTTACCAAAATGTCCCATATTTTAACTGTATACATCCTGTATTTAATGTGTAGAGAAAAACAATCAGGAACCTAAAGACTTGGGCTTTCTTGCCAGTTCAGGCACTTCCTGCCCCTGAGAGTTGAGCAAAGTTGTTTCACACTCCGTATCTCAGCCTTACCATTAGGAAAATGGAGAGCCCATGACCCAGAGACACTAGGGCTGCATGGTTTTTGCAGGGTTTGCATGTTATGGAACAGCTTAGCACTTGCCCAGCACCTTGCCCACGACAAACATTAGGATTCTCTGCCTTGGCATCCAAGTCACATATTTGTGGTGCAGATGCATTGAAATAAGAGTTGTTCTCATTCTTTCTCCCAGGCGCCCCAATACTCTGGGTCTAGGCAGGGACCTGAATGCCTCTCCCAAGGCTCGGGCGCAGGGCCTCAGTTAGACATTTCTTGAGGCATCATTTCCTGAAAGTGTGGAGTTAAACACAAGATCAGTGATCCCAGTGAATGGCAAATGGGAAGAGGCCAGGAGGGTGACCATGCGGGAATGGAACAAACTTGAACAGAGGGTACAGAAGGGGACATCTGGGACCAGAGGCAGCTTCTGATAGGGATTTCCATTGGGATGCAGTGAGGCTGGATGTATGTAAAATAGATTTTTACTTTTTAATCAATGCAGATAAGTTGTTAAAATTAATAACAATATAGAATAACATCTATATAGATAAAATATAGAAAATTTTAAAATGGCATGTATCTCATAGATGAAAATTTTAAATACTTTTTAAAAATTAATTTTAACTTTGTGAATTTTTCATACATTTATTGAAAAAATATATGAAGAAGAAAAGGAAATTACCCTCAATATAACCTATGGGGCACTTTGGCTGCATAGCCTTTTAATGCTTCTAAGTATTCTGATATTTCTAAATATCCATACAAACTAATAAAATAGGGGGTTAACTCCAACATATCATTTCATAGCTGATTTTCTTCTTTAAATTTTATTTGGAATATTTGGCATGCCTATACATTTTTCTCAATAACCTATGTTTAAATGACTTTAAATTACATGGAAGAACCATGTTTATTCTGTTTTGTTTTATTTTGTCAAATTTCTATTTTGTGAGCATTATTTTCACTTTATTTTTACTATCATAGTAAGAACGTGAAGAATGCTCTATTCTGTATGTTTTTGTCTACATTTCTGCATATTTATGTAGCATAAATTCATTAGAAAGCCAATTACAGTGTCAAAATATATTAAAGACTTTTGATACTTACCTCCTAATTACTTGTTCCAAGCACAGTTTTTGCTAAATTTTCAATTCATTATGAATATAAGTAACAGTTTACGGTGTGGTCAGAGACGCTTCCTTGCCTGGGATTTTTTTGAAATGCAGAATCTCACATCCAGCCCGAGAATCAGAATCTGCCTTTTAGCAAGATCTCTGGAAGTTTTGCATAAATGGTACATTTTGGAAGCGACTGCATTACACAGTCACCTCAATAGCATTAAAACATTACTTTTATTTCAATTGTTGCCAGAGGGGAACAATGAACAGCATGTAGATATGTTGGAAGTTTGATTCCAGACCTCTGGGAAGCAGGGCACTGTCACAGAGCTGAGTGTTGCCCATGGTGTGAATTGAGTCACCCGCCCTGAAATAGAAAGGGTGTCAGGGCTAGGCTGGGGTAAATACGCAGGGGTGTGTATGGGGGTGGAGTGGCCACTACTGCACCTTGTCTAATTCCAGCACAGCCTGTGTGTGTCATAGGGGGCTGAAGTCCGAGAACAACCATAATTCAGTGGGCAGAGACGGCAGAGGGAAGTGGAGGCAGATGAGCCTCTCTCCTGTTCTTTCCTTTTTAGATTTTGTCAATGAGCATGGGCGTTTCTGCCAATCCTATCACCATAGCCACGGAATCAAATTAGCAATCTCTACTTTAAGATATGCATGTGTTTACCCAGGAATCGGAGGCGCATATGCATGAATATGCCATCATATGTTTCTATGGAAGCATGACTATTTGCATGCCATAGCATCACATGCCAGACAACTTCCATTTTAGTTGATGATAATTTTTTGATTCACCACTTTGAGAAATAACATGATATAATAGATGAGTCTTTCTCAAAGGGCTGAGGGATGACCTCAGAATTTCACTAACATGTAGATTCTGAGTCAGTGGTTCCAGAGCGGGACTTGAGATTCTATATTTTTCACAAGACTCGTGTTTAGCTGCTGCTGCTCTTCTGAGGATCACACCTTGAACAGCAAGGATAGGGATCGTTAAGGTACAGCAAATGTACCAAATCTAAATCTAACTCTTCTTTATTTAGCTATGTTCTAGAGAAAATATATGGAATTTTCATCTAAGTTTAAATGACGTTATTCTGCTGAATAAAATTCTGTATTTATTTTCTAATCTGTGAAATATCATTTAATAATAGAACATCCTTGTACTTTGGAGCTAGGTAGACTTGAGTTCAAATTGTGGCTGTGCCTTTTCCACTTGTGAATTCAGACATGTTAAAATTTTCCCATTTTGATGTATTAACTTTTCTGGCCTCAGTTTCCCTGCATCTGAGTGAGATGATAGTACCTGTTTCCAGGAATTATAGGAATCCAATGTATGCAAAAATATAGCATGTAGCAGGTATTCGACTTTGTCATAAAGTTACATGAAAAAAATTATATTACTTTCAAATAAGCAATACAGTTCCTTATAGGAAGAGAATTGTGTTTGCCAAACTGCTCTGGAGTAGACAGGATCTGGAAGCTGGGGCAAGCAGTGACAAAGGAAAGGGGAGAAAACTGAAGAGCAGGTGAAGAAAGGCAGCAAGATGACAGTGAACCGAAACCCATGAAGAACATTGATTCAGGGAAATTTCTGCTAGTGAGGCATCAATAGAATTTTAATAGACATTTCTAATACTCAATTTTAAGATTTTTTTCAAGGCAGGAACAGAGCTTCTAGCAAGATGTTTTTCTTCTTGTTTACACAATTCTACAAAACATAATACTGTAAACTCACACATGCACTACTCCTGTCCTAATGCAAACCTCTTCTATTTTTCTGGATATTCGATGAACGTTATACTGGACACACTGACTTTGTGTAGATGACATTTGACAGTGGAATAGAATTAGGCAGCCATCATTATGGGGCAAGAGAGTCTGGACATGGCATTGCTCACTCAGGGGAGTAAAGTTTTAAGGGAGAGCGAGTGCACAGGGCAATTGAGATGGAGCTTCAAGCTAAAATTGTTTGACTCTAAAAACAGTCAGGTAATTCCAGCTGGCGTCAATCACATTTTTAAAATTATCTTTTTCTTTCTCCTGCTTTATTCCTTTGATAACAACCTGTGATTTAAATTGCCCTAATACCAACAGGTCCATCATAGTCTATTCAGTATGATAATTTGTTATATTCTTTTATTCCCAAGGTTCACTATCTTGTACAACTAAATGTTTAATAGATGTCCAATTATTAGTTGATAAATGAATCAAGAGATATATAGTTTTTTACAAATAGTAAAATGTAATTATCCCTAATTTGTGGGAACAATTATATTTGACAGCTTAGAATTTCTTGTTAGTCAGAGTTACTCTTTTCTGTTTTAACCTTTGTTTTGAAAAAAAATTCAAAAATACTTTTAGTGAATTTCCTGTCTTAAGAGTTAGAGTATACATAAAATAAGTGGAATTTGACTAGACAGAATTTTTTCATCAATTAGCATATTCTTTTTTGTCATTGATACCTAAAATTATGACCTAGAGCTATAATCTGATAGAAAACATAAAAGTGTTGATTGAATGTACGCTTAGGCTAAGGCATTTGAGTAATTTTATAATTTTTACTTAATTCATGATATTGCCTTAAGCTCCTTTTACAAATATACTACACAAAATATTTGGTTAATTAAAAATATTAAATTGTTGTGCCATTACAATTTGGAATTTGCTATACAAAGGTTCAAAATTTTCCTCAGCTTTAATAATTTTTACACAGATTCGTTATTCATATTACCCTTAATATTAATCAATGCTTAATCTTCTAACTGGCAAACTTTTGCAATAGCTTAATGTAATGATATTTAACACTTTTTAAAATTGTTGGGTGGCAGCGCAGTGGCTTACTCTTGTAATCTCAGCACTTTGGGAGGCCGAGGCGGGCAGATCACCTGAGGTCAGTAGTTTGATACCAGCCTGGGAAACGCGGTGAAACCCTGTCTCTACTAAAATACAAAAATTAGCTGGGCATGATGGCGAGCACTTGTAATCCCAGCTACTCCGGAGGCTGAGATGGGTGAATTGCTTGAACCCGGGAGGTGGAGGTTGCAGTGAGCTGAGATCGCGCCGTTGCACTCCAACCTGGGCTACTGAGAAAGACTCCGTCTCAAAAATACAACAACAACAACAACAACAACAACAATTTGTTGGGCTAAAGTAGGATAAAACAGTTGTAATTCACAGCTTTAAGAATCTGGATTTCGATAGAGATCAGTATATATAAAGCTTTTACTTTTGAAAGCAAAGCATTAGACCAGTCGCGATTCAAAAAAATTTCTCTCCTACTCTTACAAATACTGTTTATCTGTACAAAGCGCAGTTCCTTTCAGGTAGGGTTGACTTCAGTAACATTTTTCTTACTGATAAGAAAACTTTTCAAAATTGGCAGTGTGTGACATTCTAATTTCAGAGGCTCTTATTCTGATGTGAGTGCCGGTTACTTGAGGCTGATTAATTTAGAAAATTTCAAATGCATATTTGAAAAAATTGAATTTTATTGAAGTAAATATTTTAAATACTGTTAATATTAAGAGCCATAAATTCAACCGTATCAAAAATGGAAAACAATTTGTTAATGAAATTTGCAGAAGAACAAATAGAGTAATAAAAATTTGGTTATTGGCTCGGTGCAGTGGCTCCCAGCACTTGGAAGGCCGAGGCGGGCCGATCACCTGAGGTCAGGAGTTTGAGACCAGACTGGCCAGCATGGCAAAACCCTGTGTCTACTAAAAATACAAAAAAATAGCTGGTCATGGTGGCACGTGCCTGTAATCCCAGCCACTTGAGAGGCTGAGGCAGGAGAATTGCTTGAACCCGGGAGGCGGAGATTGCAGTGAATCGAGATCATTCCACTGCACTCCAGCCTGGGCAACTGAGCAAGATTCCATCTCAGAAAAAATCAGTTATTAATAAATATAATATCACATTTCTGTTTAATGCCTACTATGTGCCAGGTCCTATCCTAAGATGTATTTCACACACACACACACACACGCACGCACGCACACACATCCTAATTTAAGCCCCTTATCAGTACTATGATATGAACACTCTGTATTTACAACTATCCCCATCCTTCAGATCTAGAAACTAAGGGAGAATAAGTCTAAGACCCACACCTCATAAATGGTTAATGGGCATTAAACTCAGGCATCTCACTAAAGATCCTACACTCTGAACCATCCTAATAAATGTCCTCTTTATGTAACAGGTGGTTTGCATTATATCATTCAACCAACTCAACCACCATCAAGATTACTATACAGAATTATATTCAATTTCCAGATATAATAGCTGAAGTTATGAGAGGCTGAGTATTGGGCTTAACATACGGTTAATAGAGAGTGCACTTGGGTTCATGCCTAGAAGTATATGTATATGCCCATGTGTCCCATTCTTGTTCTGTCACCGCATTTTGCCTTCAGCTGTATCATTCAGGTATAGGTCATTGTATCTTTACATTTAGGACTAAATGTGAGAAAGTACCGATGTAAAGTGGAAGCTGACTTTTCTAAATTGCCTTAGAATAATAAATGAAATAAATTGCAACTTTATTCATTAAAAATGAAGGACTTTAAATATTTTAATCAGCCCAAGGATTAACAGACATTCCAGCTGCGTGCTTTAGAAACACTAGGTCAAACCAGGAAGAGATTCTAAGGGTAGAGAGGAATGTGGTAGAGATAACTATTTACAATTATTCTTCTTTCCACATGCTTTTCTTCTCACTCAGGTTAATTTCTTACATCCCAAGGCATAAATAATGTTCACACTATTTTTTTCAATTTGATACACTCTGTCCTCAATTTTCAGGTAAAAATGTGGACAACATTAGAAAATTCGACCTTCGGAGATACTCCTCACAAATGCAAAACCCCACAATATCTGGGAGAATCATTTTGCCAGTTGGTTGGATTTGAAATTCATGGTTGCTGACACCTCTTTAAAACCCTGCAGTCTGGTGATACACATTTGCTCAGCCATTTTCGGCTTGATGTATTTCAAAGCTAGAGCTCTGAGGCAAGTCCGGGAATATATTGTTGAAGAATTGAAGGGTGAGCAAGATGCCTAAGAAAGTCATAGGTTGCCTTGAAGGAGAATAAGCTGTCCAGCAAGAAATTGTTTTCAGAGCAACTTCAAATTGTTTCCGCTGGTAGAATATGGTTGATCTTCAATTTATTTTCATTCAAGGCAGATGTGTCTATTTCAAAGCACACCTACTCCAGAAAGACTTCAAAGCAACTAAATTTAGCCTTTGAAAAACATTTCATCTCAACCAACAGTGTTCACTGGAGCTTGAACTTCATTGCATGTGTGTGAGGGAGTAATTTTTTATATTTTATATATTTTATAACATTTCATACATACACATATCATATATATGTATATTCTTTTTAAATCAAAACTAACAGGATGCTATCATAGCTCAGGTCTACCTCATATTGTTGAAAGCACACTTATTTTTAAGAAATATGGAGTCTTAAGTGTTTTAATGCATGGCAGATGTGCTAGGTGAGGGAGAGAAAACAGCACTGATTTAGCCACTGAAATGAAAGCAGGGTCGCCAGGGGGAACTGGCTGCAGTGAAAACAAGTTAGTAAGAATGAGACTGTGACTACACCTCTCGCAACATTTCTTCAAGTAGTAGAAATGGGGGAATTATGTCGCCAAAGAAGGAAATGACTGCTAAATTATATCCTAAATTTGCATTTCCAAATTTGTCCAAGGTCTGTATCCAAAGTAGGGTTTATAATGTTGACTGGGAAAGAAAAAGATAAACAAAGATATGATAGAAAAATTTAGTTTATTGGAAATAACATCTAACTTATCAAATGGGTAATTACCTAAAGGTAATATCACAAAGAGGTGCTACAAATGTGGAAGTAATCTTTAGCTAATCCTTCTGCTGCTCCTCCTCCCACATAAACATCTAATCCATCAACAATCATGTGACCTCAGAGATCTCAAAGAAACAGCTCTTTCTATTCTTCCAAAACATTTGCTTCTGTGCTAATTCTCTCGATGGTATGGTTATTTTCTCTTTGCATATTCTACCTCTGGGCACAGAGGAACTCAGTAAATGAGTAAGTACCTTGTATATAATAAACATTTTTAAACACATTAATAATAAAAATAATGAATAAGTGAATAAATGAGTGATTACACATTTATGAAATTTAGTCGTTTTGATATCAGTATTTTTATTTTTGGAATGTATTACATTTACAGAAAAGTTGCAAGGATAGTAGAGAGAGTTTCTACATGCCCTTCACTCAAACTGCCCTCATGCTAACATTGAATATAATTAATAAATAACACTGGCACAATAATATTAACTAATCTTAGGTGTAATCAAATTTTCTCATTTTTTTGCACTAATATTCTTTTCAGTTTCAAGATTCAATTCAGGAGCTCAGATTGTTAGTACTTATCATGTGTCCTTAAATCCATCCAATCTGTAAAAGTTTGTCATTTTTCCTTGTCTTCTTTGATCTTTACGATTTTGTAGAATACTACTTAGTTTTTTGTAGACTGTCACTTAAATTGGGTGGGTCTAATGTTTTCTCATAATTAGACTGAAGTAATGGGCTCAGAAGGAGATTGCCACAGATCACATGAACACATAGGTGATGCATGTTACTCATCAAATCATAAGAATGGCATTTGATGTCAACGTGATTTATTTCTGGTGACCTTCATTACTTGGCTGAAGTGGTATCTGCCTAGTTTTTGCACTGTAAATTTACTTTTTTTCCTTTTCACACTGTATGTGTTAAAAGTGTGTCACTACAACTGTAGTCCATACCCGAAAAAGGGTAAATTGAATTCTACCCTACAGAAAAATAATTATCAAAACATCTGAAGATGTGCTAAAACCATAGCAGCAATTAGTATAAATAATATTTAGGAGGAGGTATTCTGTGGCTATGAAAATATTATCTCTCCTTAAAGTTTTGTCCATTAGTTTTAGCATTCATTAAAGAATTTTGCCTGTGATAATTAATAACCATGGTTACGTTGGAAAAATCTTTCTAGGCATTGTCTTAGGCAAAGACTTCATGAGCAAGAACTTAAAGAAACAAAACAAAGATAAATAAGTGGGGCTTAATTAAACTAAAGAGCTTCTGCACAGGAATGGAACAGTCAGCAGAGTAAACAGACAACCCATAGAGTGAGATAAAATCTTCACAATCTATACATCCAACAAAAAACGAATATCCAGAATTTAGAAGGAACTCAAACAAATTAGCAAGAAAAAAATCCCATCAAAAAATGGGCTAAGGAAATGAATAGACAATTCTCAAAAGAAGATACACAAATGGCCAACAAGCATATGAAAAAATGTTCAACATCACTAATGATCAGGGAAACGCAAATCAAAACCACAGTGCAATACCACCTTACTCTTGCAAGAGTGGCCATAATCAAAAAATAAAAAATTAATTGATGTTGGTGTGGATTCAGGGAAAAGGAACACTACACTACTGGTGGAAATGTAAACTGGTACAATCATTATGGAAAACAGTATGGAGATTCCTTAAAGAACTAAAAGTAGAACTACCATTTGATCCAGCAATCCCACTACTGGGTATCTACCCAGATGAAAAGAAATCATTATATGAAAAAGATACTTGCACATGCATGTTTATAGCAGAACAATTTGCAATTCCAAAAATAGAGAACTGTCCAAAATACCCATCAATCAACGAATGGATAAATAAATTGTGATATATATATATATATATATATATATATATATATATATTTGTATATATAAATGATGGAATACTACTTAGTCATAAAAAGGAACAAAATAATGACATTTGCAGCAACCTGGATGGAACTGGAGACTATTATTCTAAGTGAAGTAACTCAGGAATGGAAAACCAAACATCATATGTTCTCACATGAGTGGGAGTTAAGTTATGAGGATGCAAAGGTATAAGAATCACACAATGGACTTTGGAGACTCAGGGGAAAGAGTGGGAGGGGGGTGAGGGATAAAAGACTACAAATTGTGTTCAGTCTATACTGCTTGGGTGATGGGTATACCAGAATCTCACAAATCACCGCTAAGGAACTTACTCGTTTAACCAAATACTACCTGTTTCTCAAAAACCAATGGAAATAAAAAATTTTAAAAAATTATTAACCATGCTATTTTAAGGATGATTTTCTTTTTTCCTCATTTTGTCTACATTTATCAACTAGAATTCTGTAAAAATAATTGTCCTTTCTTGTTCATTTTCATTTAATTATTCCAGAATGCATTTTTTTTTAAAGACAGGTCTTACTCTGTTGTCCAGGCTGGAGTGCAGTGGTGTGGTCATAGCTCAAAGCTCACTGTAGCCTCCAACTTCTGGGTTCAAGAGAGCTTCTTGGCTCAGCCTCCAGGGAAGCTGTGACTACAGTTGTGTGCAAGCACACCCAGCTAATAATTTTGCTTTTAGTAGAAATGGGGTCTCACTATGTCATCTAAGTTGGTCTCAAATTACTGGCCTCAAGTGATCCTCCCACTTTGGCCTCCCAAAGTGTTGGGATTATAGGCATGAGCCACTGTACCTGGCTTCAAACATGCATTTTATTCAGTTTGAGTTCCTAGATAATTATTTTATTTTCGGAGTTATAACCAAATATGATATTCTTACTAATTCTGTGCAAATTGTTCCAGCTTTGTGATTGAGTCTATCAGGCTGTCTTTTATGTCCTTTTGACATTCCCTCTTTTTGGCCCTTCCTCACTTTGTGAACTGAAAAGATAGTCCAGCTTATCTTGTATTTTCCATGTCCCAGGTCTATAATGTCTGTTCCACAAGGAACCCTTGTTTACCTTTTATTGGAGAATGGTATTCAGAAACCAACATCTGAGCGTTAGGTGTGCTCATTGCAAATAGAGTGTCACTCCTGGGCTCTCACAGAAGACAGAGTTAGAAAATATATGTATGTACACTAACTCATGCATACATTCATACTATATTTACTTGCTTAACTTTCTATTTGTATATATAGTAAAATAAACATAAGCCCATATTACATATCTAATTCTAATCTAGCACCATATGGTTCATTTTAATGTTTTTTCCTTGTTTGTAAATTTTCTGTCAGTGAATGACCCAACTCTCATTAACTATATTTATTTAATTTTAACCCAAATATTATGAAGTAGCTTCAAAATTGCTGATATACCCTATGAAGTACACATTTACCAACAATAGTACAGTGTTTGTATGCCTTTTTTTTTTTAAAAAAAAATACTTAGTCTTATAGTATCAAAACAAACTTTCCAAGTTATTGTGGTCAATTTTTTTACCCAACCACTTCAGGGCAGTTACAGCATACATTTGCAATACAATGTAATGTTACAGTGTAGATTATTAATTTATACCAGGCTGAATTTTATTCTTAGTTCCCCCCTAAATCCTGATTTGTTTGTATTTGCATACAGTAAAATTCAGTTTTAATGTCATACAGTTCTTTGTGTTTGGACAAATGCATAAACGCACAGATCCCTCACTCTAGTATCATACAGAATGTTTCATCACTGTAAAATTTTCTCTGTGTCTTCTCTTTGTTGTCAACTATTCTTCTGTCTTCTGAACTAGTGCAATCACTATCTTCCTTCCCTATAGTTTTGTCTCTCCTAGTATAATACATAAATGTCTGTATTCTTGCACTTAGCAAAATGCATTTAAGATTCATCTGTGTTCTTGCATAAATTAATAGCTTTTTCCTTATTATCTCTGAATAATATTCCATTGCATGCATATATCATAGTTTGTTTTTTCCTTAACTTGTTGCTGGCCATCTTGATTTCATCCAGTTTTTGACAATTGTGAAGAAAGCAGCTGCTACATCTCTATCTATCTATCATCTATCTATCTATCTATCTATCTATCTATCTATCTATCTAATCTATCATCTATCTATCTATCATCTATCTATCATCTATCATCTCTATCTACCATCTATCATCTATCTATCTCTATCTATCTATCTATCTATCTATCTATCTATCTATCTACCTATCTATCTATCTATCTATCAACTCTATCACAAAGGTTTTATGTAAACATAAGCTTTACATTGCCTGTGTAAATACCTAAGAGTAGAATTGCAATTTTGACTACCAAATTTATGTTTAATTTAATAAGAAGCTGCCATACTATTTTCCAAAGTGGCCGTATAATTTTGCATTACCTTCTGCAATGAATGAGAGTTTCTGTTGCTCTGCAACGTAATTAGCAAATAGTATTGTCAGGTTTTTTTTTTTTGGAATTTTAGATTCTAATACATTTATATCAATATCTCATTGTTTTAATTTGCATTTTCCTAATGACAAAATATGTGGAATGTGTTTTTATATGTTTATTTGCCCTTTATATATCTTTTTTGGTGAAAGATCTAAACAGATCTTTCCGTATACTTTTATAGAGTTATATGTTTTCTTATTGTTGAGTTTTAGGATTTACTAAATATTATGAATAAAGTCTTTTACCAGCTATGTGATTCTAAAGCATTTTCTGACAGTCTGTGGCTTGTCTTTTTCATTCCTTTATAATGCAATTCAAAGAGCAAATTTTAAATTTTGAGTTAGTATAATTTATTAATCTTTGAAAATTTTTATTGTTCAAGATTATAGTGCTTTATCTAAGAACTAATCAACAAATCTAAGGTTTCACAGATTTTTTCCTGTTTCCTTATAAAAATTTATTATTCTACATTGTATGTTTTATTTATGTATCAATGTAAGGCATGTGCTAAGGTGTATTTGTTTGCATATTTTACTCTGTTCTATCAATCTATAGGTCTGTCTTTATGCCAGTACCATATTATTTTTTCAAATAAATTCGACAATTTATTTTATTTTTCTATTTATTTTTATTCATAATTTTATTTTCTGTGGGTACATAGTAGGTGTATGTATTTTGGGTACATGAGATATTTTGATACAGGCATACAATGCATAGTGGTCACATCAGGGTAACTGGAGTATCCATCACCTCAAGCACTGATCCTTTTTTTGTGCTGCAAACAATCCATTTATAATCTTTTAGTTATTTTAAAATATACAATAAATTACTATTGATTGCAATAACCCTATTGTGCTATTAAATACTAGATCTCATTCATTCTAACTGTATTTTTGTATCCAGTAATCACTCTCAGCCCTCCCCCTGACCCCCTTCCTCTACCCTTCCCAGCCTCTGGTAACCATCATTCTATTTTCTATCTTCATGAATTCAATTGTTTTAATTTTTAGTGCCTTCCCACAAATAAATGAGAACATTTGAAGTTTGTCTTTTTGTGCTTGGCTTATTTTACTTAACATAACATCCTCCAGTTCCATCCATGTTGCAAATGACAGGATCTCATTCTTTTTTGTGGCTGAATAGTACTCCATTGTATACATTACTACATTTTCTTCATCCATTCATCTGTTGACGGACACTTAGGTTGCTTCCAAATTGTGGCTATTGTGAATGATACTACAATAAACATGTGAGTGCCTATATCTGTTTGATATACTGGTTTCCTTTCTTTTGGGTATATAACTAGCAGTGGGATTTCTGGATCATATGGTAGCTCTACTTGTAGTTTTTTGAGGAACATTTAAACTGTTCTCCATAATGGTTGTATTATTTTATATTCCCATGAAAAGTGTGTAAGTGTTCCCTTTTTCCCATATTCTTCCCAGCATTTTTTATTGCCTGTCATTTGGATATAAGCCATTTTAACGAGGGTGAGATGATAATCTCAATGTAGTTTTGATTTGCATTTCTCTGATGATCAATGATGTTGAGCACCTTGTCATACACTTGTTGGCCATTTGTATGTCTTCTTTTGAGAGATATCTATGTATATATTTTGCCCATTTTTAATTGGATTGTTAGACTTTTCTCTATAGACTTTTTGAGCTCCTAATATATTCTCGTGATTAACCTCTGTCAGACTGATAGTTTGCAAATACTTTTCCCCCATTCTGTGGGTTATCTCTTCAGTTTGTTGATTGTTTCCTTTGCTGTGCAGAAGCTTCACTTGAAGTGAAGAAGATCACTTGAAGTGATCTCATTTGTCCGTTTGTGCTTTGGTTGCCTGTGCCTGTGGAGTATTGCTCAACAAATCTTTGCCTAGACCAATGTCCTGAAGAGTTGCCCCAAAGTTTTCTTGTAGTAGTTTTATAGTTTCAGGTCTTAGATTTAATTCTTTAATCCATTTTGATTTAATTTTTGTATGTGGCGAGTGATAGGAATCTAATTTCATTCTTTTGCATATGGATATCCAGTTTTCCCAGCACCATTAATTGAAGAGACACTCCTTTTCCCAATGTATGTTCTTGGAACTGTGGGAGGGATAACAGTAGCACCCTGTGGCCACCTCCACTGGGACTATGTTGGGTTATACCTGAAGCCCACATAGGCTGAGTCTTGCCCAAGGCCCACAGTGACCACTGCCTGGCTACAGTTCATGTTCTCTCAAGGCTCAATAGTTCTACAATCACAGGCGGCAAATCCAGCCAGCCTTGTATTCTTCTCTTCAGGGAAGCATATATCCCTCAGTCCCAGGCAGGTCCAGAGATGCCATCCAGAAGCCAAGTCTGGAGTTTGGAACCTTAGGAATCTACCTGGGTTTTATTCTACTGTGGCTGAGCTGGCACCCAAGCTACAAGAAGAAGTCCTTCCCACTCTCCCTTCCCTTTCTTTCAGTCCTTATGCAAGCACAGGAATCTCTCCCTGTGGCCAACACCACCCCAGGCTCATGGTGAGTACTGTCTGGCTATTGGCTATTTCCAAAGTTCACTTAAGGTCTGAAGGCCCTTCAGTCAGCTTGTGGTGAATGATGCCAGGCCTGAGTCTTTCCCTTTAGGCCAGTGGGCTCCCCTGTGGCCCAGGGCAATTCCAGAAATGCCATCTATGAGCCAAGGTCAAGAATCAGGGAGCCCAGGAGCCCACTTGGTGCTCTGCCTCTCTGTGGTCAAGCTGGTACCCAATCTGCAAGGCAAAGTACCCTTTACACTTCCCTCTCCTTTGCCCAAGCATAAGGAGTCTTTCCCTGTAGGGAATGTGCTGGGTCACACCTGAAGCTATCACAGCTCTGAGTCTTACTGAAAGCATGTAGTGAGTACTGCCCGACTAATACTGCTGAATATTCAGGGCCCAAGGGCTCTTTAGTCAGCAGGTGATGAATCCTGCCAGGACTGGGTCTTTCCCTTCAAGTCAGCAGGTCTCCTTCTGGCCCATGATGTGTGGAAATTTCATCCTGGAGCTAGGGCCTGAAATAGGGGCCTGAGGACTCTGCCTGGTGCCCTATTCTACTGTGGCTGAGCTTGTATCTAAATCACAAGACAAAGTCCTCTTTCCTCTCCCCTTTCCTTTCCTCAAGAAGAAGAAAGGATCTCTTTTGAAGCTGTGAGCTTTGCTGGCTGCGGTTAAGAGAGTGGTAAAGCAAGCACTTCCTTGGCTGTCCCACCTGGTGTCTGTCTGACTAGGTCACATGCACTCCAAGTCCACTGGTTCCAAGCCTAGCACAGCACTAGCACTTGCCAAGGAATTTCAGTCCTTGTGGCCTAGACAAGTTTATTCGGTTTCAAGTTTGTTCAGTACCTCAGCACACTTTAGGCTGTGGTGGTAGGCCTTTCTGGAACTCAGGTCCCCATCACTGGGATTTACCATTCACCTCTGGCTAGGGCTGGTCTAAATGTTCCCCCTATGGGTGTCAGCTTAATTCTGCCCCATGTTGCTTTCCACTGTGACGGAACAGCACTGAGTTCCAATACAAGTCCCACAATCACTGTGTTTTCTCTCCCCTAGTTCTCAGATTCTCTCTCTGTGTCACACTGCTGCTACCAGATTATGGGACAGAGGTGGTGTAGGCAAATTGAAACTGCCTTTCCTACCCTCTTCAGTGACTGTTTCCTTGATACAATGTTAAAACCGGGTATTGTGATTGCACATGTGGTTTTGGTTTCTTTGAAGATGTTTTTTATGTGAATAGTTGCTCAATTTGGTGCTCCCGTGAGGAGAACAATTGCTAGAGGCTTCCATCAGACCATCTTGCTCTGCCTCTCTCCTTTCAAATTCTAGTATCATATTGTTTTAAGTATTATAGCATTGTAACGTATTTTGAAATCAGAAATTGTGAAACCACCAGTTTTGTTCTTTGTTCTCAATATTGTTTTGGTGATTCTGGGTCTTTTAAGATTCCATATGAATTTAAGGATAAATTTTTCTATTTGCATGGGGAAAAATCATTGAGATTTTGATAAACGTTGCATTATAGATGCTTTGGGTATTACTGACATCTTAGCAATACTAAGTTTTCTAGTTCATTAACATGGGATGTAGTTTTCCATTTCTTCATGTGTTTAATTTTTTTCAGCAATGTTTTACAATTTTCATTGTACAAGACATTGATATCCTTAATTCCTAGTTATTTTATTCTTTTTGATGCTACTGTAATGGAATCATGTTTGTAATTTTCTTTTGACTTTATTCATTGTCAGTGCATAAAAATGCAAATGATTTTTGTGTGTTGACTTTGTATCATAACACTTTACTGAATTAATTTGTTACTTCTAACACTTTTTTGTGAAATATTTAGGGTTTTCTATCTATAATACCATGTTATCTGCAAAAAAGATAATTTTACTTTTTCTCTTTTATTTAATTTTAGTGCCTAATTTACCTGGATAGAAATTCCAGTGCTATGTAGAATAGAAGTGTGGGCATCTTTGCCTTGTCCCTGATGTTAGAGAAAAAAAATGTTCAGTTTTTTGCCATTGAGCGTGAAGTTTACTGTGGATTTTTTTATATATGACTTTCATTATGTTAAGCTAGTTTCCTTCTTTTTTTGATTATTGAGTTTTCATTATGAAAGAAGGATGAATTTTGACAGATATTTTTACTATATCAATTGAGATAATCATGTGTTAGTTTCCCCTTTGTTCTGTTAATGTGGTGCATTACATTGTTCAATTTTCATATGTTGCACCATCTTTGCATTTCACAAATACATCTCATTTTGTAATGGTGTTTAATTCTTTTAATATGGTGCTAAATTCAGTTTGTTAGTATTTTGTTGTGGAATTTTGCATTTATTTTCATAGAGATATTGGTCTGTAGTTTTCTTTTCTTGTAGTGTCATTTTCTGGTTTTAGTATCAGGATAACGGTGGCCTTAGAATTATTTAGAAAGTGTTCCCTCATCTTCAATTTTTTGGAAAATTTTGAGAAGGATTGGTGTAGTTCTCCTTTAAATATCTGACATAATTCACCAGTGACATCATTAGGTCCAGAACTTCTCTTTTTCAGGAAGTTTTTTGATAGCTGATTAATTTTTCTTACAGATTTTTCGTGCTTCCCACTCCATCATCTTCCCAGAATCCTCTTGCTGAGAATTTTTAACGTGAATGATGTGAATTTTGTCATATGTTTTATTTGTACCTACTGATACAATTCTGTTTTTATTTAGTCTGTTTACATGATGAATTATATTGATTGACTTTCAAATGTTGAGGTAGACTTGAATTCCTTTCCAGGTACAACCCCACTTGGTGTTAATGTACTACTATTTATACATATTACTAAATGAATTTGCTAATATTTTGTTGAGGATATTTGAAATAATCTTAATAAGGATTATTAGTCTGCAATTGCATTTTCTTGCATTATCTTTATCTGGTTTTCAAATTATGGTAATACTGGCCTCATAAAAAAGTTTGGTGTTTTCCTTCTTGAACTATTTCCTTGATGTGATTGTACAAAACTGGCATTTTTAAAAATTAAATATTTACTAGAATTTACTAAGAAAACCAATTAGGTCTATAGTTTTTTTTTTCAATGGTATATGCAAAAAAATTAAATTTTGTTAATTGATGTAGGAGAATTCATGCTATATATTTTCTCTTAAGTAAGTGACAGTAGTTTATGTCATTGAAAGAACTGGTCAAATTAATCTTAATAGAAATAGATGTCAAATTTTTCACTGTATAATTGTAGCATTTCCTTATTGTCCTTTTCACGTCCATGTGCTCATTAATAATGTTGTTTCTTTAATTGCTGATAGTAACATTTTCTAGTTGATCTGTTTTTCTTTGGTCAGTCTGAGTAGAAGTTCATCAACATTATTGATCTTTTCTAGGAAGCAGCTTCTGAAGTTACTCATTTTTTTTTCTATTGTTTTCCCATTTCAGTTTCACTGATGCCCATACTAGAGTGTGGGCTAGTTTTCCTCAGAATTCTGGATATACGATATCTCTGCCTGGCCTTGTGTCTTCCCTCCACACTGGTCCAGGAAGCATCTGCTTTCTCAGCATTCTCCTAGCTGGCTCCCATGGCAATTTCATCTCAAAGCGTTGTTACAGCAATGGTGGGACTGAAGGAGGTGCTTTTCTGCAATGCTCTTACTATGTCCAAATCTTAGGCAGATCTTGTGAACCCGGCTCTGAAATCGTGACATTCATAAATATTACTGCCTGTTCATCGGCACCAGGGCTACAGCAGGCATGTATTTATGCTCTACCCCCTGAGGTGCAGCTCTTCCCTCCTATTTCCTTCTTGAAACTTCAATGGGTTTTCAAAAGTCTCTAAGATGTCAGTATTTACTACTTTTTCCCTAAAGATTAAAGCTTTTGTTGTTTCAGACAGGTGACAAACTAGCATCTGGGAGGAATTTTGTCCTTGCTTACTATTACCTTTCCCCAGGCAGCAACATGGAAGCTTTCTTAAATTTACCCTATTCTTCTGCATGCATGCCTTCAAGGGTTTATTCAAGAAAGGGCTGCAAATGAGAGAAAATGCCCTGGAGACTGTGGTCCTCATGAGCTCCATCCTCCTTTAGTAGCCCACACTGTTGCCTTGAACAATTTATTAAAAATTTTAGCTAGTCTTCTTACTGGATTGTGTGTGGTCTGACGGTGTCTGCCCTAAGACTTGTTTCTAAGTGCACCAATCGTCTCTCCCCACATTTTGGGTCAATTGCTTTCCTCGTGACCTTAGTTCTCCAGTGAATTCTGTGAAAGTCATTCATATGCACTTTTTCTAGGTTTTTGTTGTTGGAAGAGTGGGGGATGCTACTCTTTCCGCTTTTCTACATCTTGAGCTAAAACAGTCCAACAACAAATTTTGATATTTCAAATTTAATTGTGCAATTTTACAAAACAGTTTAGCTACACTCCACCTATGAAACTATTTTGAGAATTCTCTGTGCCAAAATAAATAGCACGATAATTGTTGCAAGAATATAAAAAGCAACACTTCAAGCATTTATCATATCACCAAATTCTAGAATCACAGATTCTGAAACATTAGGTCTGGAGACTCCTTAGAAAATATTGGTTCCCAATGACAAAAACCACAAGATTATCTCAATAGATGCAGAAAAGGCCTTTAATAAATTCAACACCCCTTCATGCTAAAAACAGTCAATAAACTAGGTACTGATGGAACATATCTCAAAATAATAAGAGCTATTTATGACAAACCCATAGCCAATATCATAGTGAATGGGCAAAAGCTGGAAGCATTCCCTTTGAAAACCAGCACAAGACAAGGATACCCTCTCTCACCACTTCTATTCAGCATAGTATTGGAAGTTCTGGCCAGGGCAATCAGTCAAGAGGAAGAGATAAAGGGTATTCAAAGAGAAACAGAGGAAGGCAAATTGTCTCTCTTTGCAGATGACATGATTGTATGTTTAGAAAACCCCATGGTCTCAGCCCCAAAACTGCTTAAGCTGATAAGAAACTTCAGCAAAATCTCAGGATACAAAAATCAACATGCAAAAATCACAAGCATTCCTATACACCAATACGCACAAACAGAGAGCCAAATCATGAGTGAACTCCCATTCACAATTGCTACAAAGAGAATAAAATACCTAGGAATCCAACTTACAAGGGATGTGAAGGACGTCTTCAAGGAGAACTACAAAGCACTGCTCAATGAAATAAGAGAGGACACAAACAAATGGAAAAACATTCCATGCTCATGGATAGGAAGAATCAATATTGTGAAAATGGTCATACTGCCCAAAGTAATTTATAGATTCAATGCTATTCCCATCAAGCTACCATTGACTTTCTTCACAGAACTAGAAAAAACTACTTTAAATGTCATATGGAGCCAGAAAGCGCTTGTATAGCCAAGACTATCCTAAGCAAAAAGAACAAAGCTGGAGGCATCATGCTACCTGACTTCAAACTATAATACAAGCCTACAGTCACCAACACAGCATGGTATTCGTACCAAAATAGATATGCAGACCAGTGAAACAGAACAGAGGCCTCAGAAATAACACCACACATCTACAACCATCTGATCTTCAACAAACCTGACAAAAACAAGCAATGGGGAAAGGATTCCTTATTTAATAAATGGTGCTGGGAAAAGTGGCTAGCCATATGCAGAAAACTGAAGCTGGATGCCTTCTTCACACCTTATACAAAAATTAACTCAAGATAGATTAAATACTTAAATGTAACACTAAAACCATAAAAACCCTAGAAGAAAACTTAGGCAGTACCATTCAGGACATAGTATGGGCAAAGCCTTCATGACTAAAACACCAAAAGCAATTGCAAGAAAAGCCAAAATTGACAAATGGGACCTGATTAAACTAAAGAGCTTCTGCACAGCAAAAGAAACTATCATCAGAGTGAACAGGCAACCTACAGAATGGGAGAAAATTTTTGCAATCTATCCATGTGAAAAAGGTCTAGTATCCAGAATTTACAAGGAAATTAAACAAATTTACAAAAACAAAAACAAAAACAAAAACCCCATAAAAAAGTGGGCAAAGGATATGAACAGACACTCCTCAAAAGAAGACATTTATGTGGCCAACAAATATATGAGAAAAAGCTCATCATCACTGGTCATTAGAGAAATGCTAATCAAAACCACAATGAGATAACATCTGACACCAGTTAGAATGGCAATCATTAAAAAGTGAAGACACAACAGATGCTGGAGAGGATGTGGAGAAGTAGGAATGCTTTCACACTGTTGGTGAGAATGAAAACTAGTTCAACCATTGTGGAAGACAGTATGGTGATTCCTCAAGGATCTAGAACTAGAAATACCATTTGACCCGGCAATCCCATTACTGGATATACACCCAGAGGATTATAAATCATTCTAGTATAAAGACACATGCACATGTATATTTACTGCAGCACTGTTCACCAAAGCAAATACTTGGCAGCAACCCAAATGCCCATCAATGATAGACTGCATAAAGAAAATGTGGCACATATACACCATGGAATACTATGCAGCCATAAAAAAGAATGAGTTCATGTCCTTTGCAGGGACACAGATGAAGCTGGAAACCATCATTCTCAGCAAACTAACACAGGAACAGAAAACCAAACACCTCATGTTCTCACTCCTAAGTGGGAGTTGAACAATGAGAACATATGGACACAGGGAGGGGAACATCACACACGGGGGCCTGTCAGGGGTGGGGGTCAAATACTTGGGGTGGGGACAAATACCTAATGCACAAAGACTTGGAACCAACCCAAATGTCCAACAACGATAGACTGGATTAAGAAAATGTGGCACTATCGACCATGGAATACTATGCAGCCATAAAAAATGATGAGTTCTTGTCCTTTGTAGGGACATGGATGAAACTGGAAACCATCATTCTCAGCAAACTATCACCAGGACAAAAAACCAAACACTGCATGTTCTCACTCATAGGTGGGAATTGAACAATGAGAACACATGGACACAGGAAGGGGAACATCACACTCCAGAGACTGTTGTGGGCTGGGGGGAGCGAGGAGGGACAGCATTAGGAGATATACCTAATGCTAAATGACGAGTTAATGGGTGCAGCACACCAATATGGCACATGTATACATATGTAACAAACCTGCACATTGTGCACATGTACCCTAAAACTTAAAGTATAATAATAACAAAATTAAAAAAAAAAAACAAAACCTAGATGGCAGGTTGATGGCTGCAGCAAACCCCCATGTCACATGTATACCTATGTAACAAACCTGCATGTTCTGCACATGTATCCCAGAACGTAAGGTGTAATAAATTTTTTAAAAAAGAAAATATTGGTTCCAGTGTTTTTCTCAACCTATCATGGCTTATAGACCTCACAGAGAATTCAGTTCACCCTATATATTTTTAGTGTAATCAATTTCACAAGTGATATCAATGTACGTATGTTACCTTACCCTAAGCAATCATAATTTTCTTTTTAGACAGTACATAATTTATGAAAAATGTTCTTGAGCTAAAAGATATTCAAGATAAAACAACATCAAAACCCTTCCCAGAAAAATGTTTCTGTAATTCTACCAGTTTTGCTTTCATCTCTTGAGTAGCTCCTCAGATCTCTTTCCTATGTCAGAATTAGCCTCTTTAATGACAACCCACTACTAAGATTAATTATTCTGTGCAGGCTTTAGTGAGGCCTTTGCAAGAGTATGATTCTTTAGTAGCCTCAAACTGTATCTTCTACAAAAGTACCCAAGAAGGGAAAGGACTCCTGAGGATGTAAACCCATCCATGGATATTAGACGGCTTGAGGTGGTGAAGAATATGTTACATATAAACCAGCAGATGCATGATCAATGAAGAGGATCTATGGACTACAAGTAATAGGATAAATTCACTGTTTATTTGAGATTCTAACCTGTATCTTCCCAATCCTGTTTCAACGAATTTTATATTAAATTGGCCTAAAATATTTTTTCACTCAGGTTCATTTTACCTTTTGAAAGATGAAAAAAACAATGCTAATGTTGAATAAAGCATCCAGCTACATTTTAAAATGAATATGTATTCCATCTCTATTTTCTTTGATTCTTTTCAAGTCTATTTTGTGCTATTATCCACAGATGGAGAAAGCTATTATCTACAGCTGATTTCACTTGTGATACTGCAACCTATTTACCTTTCCATCTTTCTGTAAGCCCCAAGATTATATTTTTCAAATACCCTCAAGTACTTGTTCATTTTCATGAACATTACATCTGTACCTAAGTGCATATTAGCACCATTTTCAAACAATCATAACTAGAGATCCAAATGGCAGTGATCTAAGAAGAGACAGATCACATTATGAAGCACTCCAAATGTTCTGTTTTTCAGGTTATTACACTAAGTAGGTCAGTGGTTTTCAACATATTTGGTGAACAAGAATCACTTAGGACCTTACTAAAGATGCAGATCCCCAGGTATAATCCTAAACCTACTAAGTCAGGATACCTGGAGGTTAACCCAGGAATCTGTAGAGATGCTTCATTACTAGTTTTAAGTATTCATCATGTTTTTCTTTTTCCAGTCAAAATGTATTATTTCCTACTTAATATTCTTACCCTTAAAATGGTAAATGAATGTGTTATTTAAATACATATATAATGTGTTATTTATATACATATATTTTTAAATAGTATATGTGTATATATATATATATATGAGATATTCCACTTGCTAACTTCCCTTTTGGAATATGGTGTTTTTTATTGTATGCCTGTTTGTCTTCAGCCTATATTAGTCACTAATTTGAGAGTGGTAAACATTAATTTTCCTTTTTCCATCTGGCTAAAGGATGGAAATAATAAGTATGCATTTATTGATGACTCAACTTCACTTTTTTCTTATGATGATAAAATTTTTTAATAAATAGAATACATTTTAGTTGGTGGTTTAGTAGAAAAAGAAATGAATGATTTTTCACTTGAGCTAAAAAGACCAGGGAAAGCTTGCATGGATAAGTGTGAAAACAGAGCAGCCACTTCACAGTTACAGCAGCAGAGACACTAAAATGATAAAGCCAACTGGACTAAATCAAGTCAAAAGAGGGCAATAGAAGAAAGTTCTTATTGCTGTCAACCTGGAGGGTATTTCTATAATGGAATACTCGTTAAAGTTTGTTAAACACACACATGCAGCGTTTTTGCATTCTTCTCACTAGTTTTGCAAGGTTTAGCACCTTTTTTAAGATTAGAAAATTGTTTAGATGTCATGACATAGTTGCAATGTTTTAAATGTTTGTGCTCCTCCGAAATTCATGTCGAAACTAATTCCCACTGTGGTGATATTAAAAGGTAGAGTTTTTAGGAGGTGTGTAGCTCATAAGGTCTCTGTCCTCATGAATGGAATTAGTATCCTTAAGGTAAAGGCTTGAGGGAGCCTGTTTTCTTCTTTTTGCTTTGTGGGGACACATAGAAGGTGCAATCTATGAGGAACAGGCCCTCATCAGACACTGGTGCCTTGATCTGGGACTTGTCAGATTCTGGAATTGTGAGTAATAAATTTCTTTTTGTTAAAGCAGCCCAGACATACTGAGACAATAGTGAAATAAACTTTGGCTGTAAAAGGACATAGATTTGGTCCCAAATCCATGACCTTCCAGCTATGTGACATACACAGGTCATTTAAAATCCGTAAGCCTTTGGTTCTTTGTGATAAAATGGAAAATGTAATCTTAAGCCCACTGCATCAGTACTGGAATTAATAACATGCTGAATATAAAGTGCAAGGACAACATGTCTGTTCAGATGTTAATTCCCTTTCCCTCATTTGCATTTCTCTTTTGTTACTTCTCACAACTCCAAGGCATCCCAGGCAGGTGATCAGTGTAAAACCTCTGAGTATATATTAGTTCATCTTCTCCACATCGTTGCCAGAATAATACTTCTAACTTCAGATGCAATTACTCCCATGCATAAAACTGTGCAATTGCTTTCATTTCCTAGAAAATAAAATCCAAATAACAGCATATTATGAAAGACCTTCTTCATCCAGTCCTTTCTTGTGTCGCAATTCTTAATTCTAACTGCTTCAAAACACAGTGAAAATAATGGCTAAAAGGCTAAAAGAACAGACTCTGACATTTTTTTGGACTTGGTTAGTTTCAGCTTCATCACTTACCAGCTTTCTGTTTTGGAGAAAAACACTAATCTCTTTTCATCCATAGTTTCAACTTTTATAAAATAAAAGCAATGATAATTGTGCTGCTTTGAGCTGTGAAGAACATTAAATAATTTAACATTTAAAAAATTATTAGCTTTTATTACAAAATCAACTTTATTAAATTGACTGAATATACATTTTTGCTTCATGTATGTACCTGTGCACATGTTTGTTGTTGTTTTTTTCTTTGTTCCCCTTCCGTAGACTATCCTTCCCCTACTTTCTAAGAGAACGAATGGCATGTATTATTCATTATTATAACAAAATTATGCTCTTTGTTGTTTTCCCAAGTCAATACCTCCCTCCATGCAGGAAGGATCAAATATTATTTTCTCAGTGTTTCTATGGCATTTTAATCATCACCTATAGTCAACTGTAAAATATTGTATAGTAGTTGTTCAGGTGCTTTGTTTACACAGTACATATGGTATATGTACTTGAAAGTACAAGGACTGAATTTTACACAATTCTGTCTCATCAGGTTAACAGGATCTTCCTATATGATTGCAGATTGCTCAATAAATGTTTTTGGTTCTCTTCTTTTTTTTTACTCAAAGTATATTTATTGTGGCAAAACGCAGGTAACATAAAACTTACCATTGTAACTATACTAAAGAATACCATTTATTGGAATTTTATACATTTACTAAGTTGTGCAACCATATAACTATCTAGTTTGAAAACATTTTTATAACCCCAAATGGTGATATAACAAAGTTATAAGGCATTCCCCAAATGGAATGCCTTACAAATGAAATAGTCTTAATTCCTTCTTCCTCCCATTTCTGAGGCAACCACTAATCCACTTTTTATCTTTATAAATTTGTTGATTCTATATAAGTGGAGTAATCTAATTTTGGTCCTTTTGTGTCTATTTTTATTTGGCAAAATATTTTCAAAGCTCATCCATGTTGTAGCATATATTAGCTTTTCAGTCCTGTTTATAGCTCAAAACTATTTTATTGTGTGGATATACCAGATTATGTTTGCTTGTTGATCTGTTGATGAACATTCAGGCTATTTCTCCTTTACGGTATTATGAATAGACCTGCTGTGAACATTCATGTACACATTTTTGTTTGAATACAGGGTTTCAGTTTTGGAGGGTATATGCCAAGGAGCAGAATCGCTTGGTCATATGGTAACTCTGCTTAGTTTATTGACAAGCCAACAAACTGTGTTACACAGTGCTGCATCACGTTACATTCTAAAAAGCAATCCATAAGCCTTCCAATTTATCTTCATCCTTGTTGTCTTAGTCCCTTTTCTGTTGCTATAACAGAAATCTGTGACTGTATAATTCACAAAGGAAAGATAATTATTAAGCTCATCGTTCTAGAGCTGGAAAGTCCAAGATCAGATGGCTGCATCTGATGAGGGTAGTACTATGGCAGAAAAACATAGAGGAAAGCAGGCGTATGCAAAAAAAGGCAAAAAAGAAGTGGCCTCACTTTATAACAACTCAATCTTGCAGTAACTAATCCAGTCCCAACATAATAAGCCACTCACTTCTGCAAGAAATAACCCAGTTCCCCAAGAGCAGCATTAGTTTCTTTAAATGACCTAATCATCTCTTAAAGGTACCACTTCCCCAACACTGCCACACTGGGGCAAAAAGTCCAACACATGATTCTGGGGAACACACTCAAGCCATCACACTTACCAATGCTTGATATTTTAAATTATGTTTTATGTTGTCCTTCGTAGTAGGTGTCATGAGGTTACTCATTGTGGTTTTGATTTCCATTTCCCTAGAGACTAATGATATTGAGCATCTTTCTATGTGATTGTTGGGCATTTGTGTGTCTTCCTTCAGCAACTCTTTGTTCAAGTCTTTTTCCCATTTTTAATTGATAATTTTGTCTTCTTGTTATTGAATTGTAATATTTCTTTTAAAATTCTAAATACTAGACCTTATCAGTTACAAGATTTGCAAATATTTTATCTCATTTTGCGGGTTTTCTTTTCAATCTTGTGATAGTGTTCTTTAACAGACAGGTTTTAAAAAAATTTGGTGGTGTGCAACTTGCCAACTTTTGTTTCTGTTACTTTGGTTCTTGATGTCATATTTAAGGAACTGTTGCCAAATACAAGGTCACAATAATTTGCCTTTGATTTGTTCTGAGAGTTTTATACTTTGGGCTTTTATATTTAGGCTGTTGATCCTTTTTGAGTTAACTTTTATAAGTGATTTGAGAAAGGATATCCATTTGTTCTCTCCCCATTGGATGGTCTCAGCATTCTTGTTGAAAATCAATTGACCATAGGTGTCTGAGTTTATTTCTGGACTTTCAATTTTATTCCATTCATCTGTATGTGTATCTTTACAGCAGTACCATACCATTTTGATTATTGTATATTTGTAAAACTTTTGAAACAACAGTGTATTGTGAGTCATCTAACCATTATTATTTTTCACCATGTTTTGGCTATTCAGGGCCCCTTGTAATTCCATAGGAATGTTTAGATAAGTTTTTCCATTTCTTCAAAAAAAGGCCATTGGGATTTTGATACAGAGTATACTGAATCTGTAGATCAGTTTGAAGAGTCTTGCCATCATAGCAATGTTAAATTTTCCAATCATGAACATAGTATTTCCTTTCATTTACTTAGGTCTTTTTAAAGTTATTTTATCAATATTTGTAGTTTTTATTGTAAAAGTCTTTCACCGCCTTGACTCAATTAAACCAACTCCTGTTTAAATATATTCAGTTTGGGGAAACTTGCCAAATTCTAATATAATTCTGTTATACTGCTGAAACATATTGTATCAAATTATGCCTTCTAGTAAATTTTATAATTTTGTTAACAGTCATAATTTCTGAGAGAAACATATATTAAGTTGAACTTAAAAAAGCTTAGTAAATTTCAACTAACAAAAATATTACTAAAGTGAAAACACAGTGATAAAAAGAAAATATGAGAAAGTAATGTGCACTTTGCATATTCATGATGATTGATAGTGGGCAAATATCTATCAATATATGGAGTTATATGAATTCATAAAATAAGAACATTTTCTACTTTAGAAAAAGTGAGGCCATGGAGTTCTTCCTGCTCTCTCTCTCTTTTTAATTTGAAACTATTGTATTTCTTTAAAATCATAAGCGTTATTAGTGGTAGTATGTTACAACACATTTTTCATCTCTAGGGAGAAGATACACAAGTTTAAGTCTGGAAATTAAAGAAAAACAGAAAATATGAGTATATTATTTTACTTACAGATATAAGTAAGTGAGATAAGATAGCCTTAGATAAGCTTTTTAGATGAATTCAATAACTGAGTTTCCTCAGTTCTTTCCAGGGCTGTACAAAAATACCAACAAACAAAGTTTTAAAAGAGTCATCAACTTTTACCAGTTCTGATAAAGAAATGGTGATATAAATATAGGCAAAAATGAAGTCTTAGAAGTAAAATCCACATAACCAGACTGAGGAACAGAATGTATTAATTATTTAAAATTATATTTTTTCTAACAGCATTTTGATATATGAGGTCTATAAATATCTATAATTATTCTTTAAATTGGAACTTCAGACATCTGGATAGCTCAACAAACAACCCAAGGGCTGTTGGAGCATTTATGTCACATCAGTAATGTCTTAAGAAAAAATGGCTATTGCTTCAGAGTGGGGAATTGAATTCAGTTCTACCTGGTCTTCAAAGACTAATCATTATGACCATCTTTAAAAACAGCAACCACAATATCAGGCCTGTATCAGCCCCTTAAAATGCTTTAAAAGCTTGGACAAAAAACAACAGTCATGATGATTCTGAAATGATAAAGGTTTCATAACTTTCTAAAGCTCTAATTACTAATTACCATTGAAATGAACACACAGTCTCTTCTGCGCAGAGCAGTTCACTTTTCATTAGACTAATATTCATCAAGACATAAAGTAATCTTTGTATCAACTTTGATCTAGGGTATTTTACAAACTTTTAATAATCTGAGGTCAGTCCAACTGATAGTGATTGTAGCATTGGACGGTTTTATTATCTGAATAAATTTATGAAGGAAAGTCCATATTGTATTTGATTCTGAACTTAAGAATCGATTACCTCCTTAGTGTATTTTATATGAAAATTGAATTCTATCCAAATTATGTGTTCTAAATTGTTTTGAATTAATGACCAGATTACTTGAATAAAATGCTATATCTAAATAATATTAATAAAACTATGTTTCATATTAATAACAAGCTTATTACTGTTTTACATACATCAGCCTATTCTAGCCTCTCAATGAACTTGAGATAGGTGGTGCTTATAGATGAAATTTTTAAGGTTTATTCTTCAACTCTGCAAAAGTCATTTTCCAAAGAGCCATCTCAATGAAAATATAGTTATTGTATCCTTTAGCATTAAAGCTTCTCCATGGTTTCTGTATTTTCCTGGAAACATAGAATTATAGTAAGTTGCACATAAGACATTGGCATATGTAATTTTTTTTCTCTCATCTACTTCCCCAATTAGATTCTGAAATTTTCTAAGACAGAGCCTATATTTATTCATATTTGTATTTCCAGGGTCAGGTTGTGTTAATCACAATGTAGGCTCAGTAGATGTTTCATAAATGAAGGAATGAATCTGAAGCTGACCAGCAAGCCCTTTCTGGTTTTCCAAAACAAGCCAAACAAATCAGTCTGCATTGGACGTTCTCACAGTGCACTGTTTGGTTCTATCATAACTCATATCACATTACATTATATTTCATTGTTTTCTTGACAGCTCCCACCCCCGCCCCCTCTAGGCCAAACAAATGTAAGGTTTTGAGGGAAAAGATTCTACTCTGAACACCTGTGAACCCCTAGTCTTAGCGAAGTGTTTGGCACAGCAAGGCCTCAGTAAATATTTACGAAATGAGTATGTGGGCAAAAATGTCTTTGTATCTTCATCATTTTACATCTTGATGAGGAGAAGTTTTATGATAATAGAGGAGAAGGGGAGAAGAAATATTAACATGATAGCATATAGATAATTTAAAGCTAAGAGTAATATACACATTTTAAAAGCTTGATTGCATTTTAGATTTTCCACTCAACATAAATCTAAACCTTCCTAGGAGAGACCAAGAATGTCCATAGGAACAGTCTCCTCCAGGATAAAGCCAGGAGGAAAGCCCTCATTGCCTAAAAGAACGAGCAGTGCCTGAATAAGGATGGAGCTCTGCCCTTGCCGAGGAGAACAAAGGGATAGAAAGGTCCAGAGGAAACACAGAACCAGAAAGGGAGCGTGGTCAGAGAGAGAAACTGCACTCGGGTTCCCAGTGAAGGCAGATGTGATGTGGGCTGAAAGACAGGCAACGGAGAAAGTTAACAAATTAACTGCTTCACTGTCTGCCCTCTAAGTTGTGATAATGAAAAGCAACAATGCCTCTCTCTTTAATAGCATATTGCTCCAGGGTGCAACTTAGTGCAACTTAGATGGGTTGCACATAAACAGAAAAGTTTTTACACTTCGTCCTTGCAGTTTTGAATATCCCTTGAAGATATTCACGATAGGAGAGAGACCAAGCGGTTAGAGCAGCTTTGGAAAGCCTGATTCTTGGAGAAGGGCTGCAAAGTCCCAGTGTCAACTCTAGAAATACAACAGAAGGCCCCACATGGGCTGGCCACTCTGAGGATGCGTCGTCTTTAACCAGGCTTCCTGGAGGCCCCTGTGGTTTATGGACAGAAAATCCATCCACTTCAAGAGCAGGACTACAGAAAGGTCTGCTGATAGAACCGTTTTGAAAGCCTGGCTTTAACTCATTCAGATTGAACCATGCTATGAAAGCCACACATCAGACAGCTTCTCTGGCTTATTCTTTGGGTGAACACATCTTGATTTTCCTTTGTCTAATCCGGAGGGTCTGATAGCACAAAATACATTTTTCTTTCCTTAGCTTTGTATTCCACAGTTTAGAACTTCAGTACAACCTCACTCACTCATGGACAGCCCATGTTCATTTTCAGGACTCTAGTAATGTGTCCCAAAGTGCAGCTCAAAACGCTTCCTGTCAGTTGCAGCCACATCAGGGCCTTCCCCACCTCCCCGCTCCTCCACCTCCCCACTCCACGGGTCCCCACTCCACGGGTCCCCACTCCTGTCCCCGCCCCCCGCTCCCCCACCTCCCCTCTTCCCCATTGTTCCCCCACCTCCCCACCTCCCCATTGTTCCCCTACCTCCTTATCTCACCACCACCCTACTCCCCCTCCCCCTCCCCCACTTCTCCACTCCCCCACCTCCCCGTTCCCCCACCACTTGGCTCCCCCACCACCCCGCTCCCCTACCTTGCATCCAATGCACAGCTGTTGCTCTTTTCAAATGTGAGGGAAATGCCAGGTGCTCCTACCACCAAGCCATCCCACTGCTGTCCTTCCCCCTCCACAGTTTTGGATAAATAACTAAATAAATCTGGCCATTAGTGTCTGCTTGTGTTACTGGTAGAGGGTGTCCAGGTTCTTGGCATCTTGAACAAAGAATTGCGCTTCCACTGAAGAGCAATACAAAGTCTTATTTATTCCTTCACCAATTGATGGACATTTGGAGTGTATCTATATTTTGGCTATTATGAGAATGCTACTTTGAACATACATGTGCTCATGATTGTGTAGACATATGTTTTTATTTATCTCGACTGGATAATTAGGAGTAGAATTCATGGGTCACTGGTGAGCTTATGTTTAACTTTGTAACGTTTTAATGGAACTGACAAACTATAGTTGACTTTTGTGTCTGCAGGTTTTGTATCTGCAGATTGAACCAACCTGGGATCAAAAATATTTGAAAAAAAACAAAAAAAATTCTTGTCTATGGAAAGTAACAATACACCAGTAAAAGTAATACACATTTAAAAATATAGTATAAGAACTATTTCCATAGCCTTTATGTTGTATTACGTATTATAAGTAATCTAGAGATGATTTAAAGTATAGGATATAAAGTATATCTAGAGATGATATAAAATACATATTTTGCAACTTTTAATGGCAAAAAGCGCAATTACTTTTGTACCAACCTAATATTTGTAGGGTTATATGCAAAGATCATGCCATTTTTTTTTATCAGGGGCCTGAGCATAAGCAAATTTTGGTATCCATGGAGGCCCTAAAACCAATCCCTCTTCCTGGGGGACAGCTTTATTTCCAAAATGGCTGCATCATTTTACATTCCTACAAGCAATATGAGGGTTCCAAATTCTTCAGTTTTGTCAAGGCGTTTTCTTTTTATTTTGTGTCTTCTTCTCCCCTCCTCCCACTCCTCCTCTCTCCCTCCCTCCCTCCCCTCTCTCCTTCCCTCCTTTCCTTCTTCCTTCCTTCCTTCCTTCCTTCCTTCCTTCCTTCCTTCTTTCCTTCCTTCCTTCCTTCCTTCCTTCCTTCCTTCCTTCCTTCCTTCCTTCCTTTTTTCCTTCCAGCATTTCCTTAGGGACTAATAATGCTGAACATTTCATGTGCGTATTAGCTGTCCATATATCTTACTTTGTAAAACGCCTATGCAAACATTTTGCCTACAGTTGAATTGGGTTATTTCTTTTCTTTATATTGAGTGGAAAGTCTTCTTTATATATCCTGGAGACAAGTTATTCAGTGCTCAGACATATAATTAGAAAATATTTGCTTCCATCAGATATATGAGTTTAAAATGTTTTATGTGGCTTGACCTTTTACTTCCTTAATGGTGTTTTTTAAGTCAGATGTTTTTAATTTTGATGGAGTTGAATGTACTAATTTTGTCTTTTTTTGGATTGTGTTATTGGTATAATCACTGATAGCTCTCTATATAACTCAAGGTAAATGAAAACTTTCTCCTTCATTTGCTTCCAGAAATTTTATAGCTTAGCTCTTATATTTAGGTCTAGAATCTATCTTGAAGGAATGTTTTGTTTGTGGCATGAGGTGAGAATCGAAATCTGTCCTTTGTACTTGGATATCAAATTGTTTCAGGATTATTTATTGAAGAGACTATCCTTTGTCAATTAAAATGTATTGAGCTTTTTGCTGAAAATTGGTCAGCCATAATGCAAGTTTATTTCTGAATTCTCAGTTATGTTTTGTTAATTCATATGTTTATCCTCATGCAAGTACCACATTATCTTAATTACTTTATATCTTTTACAGTAACTTTTAAAATTGTTTATTGTATCTCCTACAACCTCCTTTTCTAAATTGTTTTGCTGATTCTGTGTTTTTTGACATTCACTGTATATTTTAGCATAAGCTTGTCAATTTCTATAAAACAGCCTGCTGGGGTTTGATAGGAATTATGTAAAGTCTACAGATAAACTTGAGGAAAATTGCTATCTTAACCTCATTGAATATTCTAATCCTTAGCTTAGAATATCCACCCATTTATTCAGATTTTCTTCAATTTTTCTCAGCAATGTTTTGTAATTTTCAGTAAGCAAGTCCTGTAATTTTGAATATTAAATTTATATCTAAGCATATTATTTGATAATTCTGTGAATTATCTGTGAATGATGTTTTTAATTTTGTTTGAATTAGTAGTTGTTTATATATTGAAAAATTCATTAATTTTTGTAAAGTAATATATCTTGTGACCATGTTTTAACTCATTAGTGCTAGCATTTTTTTTTTTTTTTTTTTTTTTTTTTCTGAGACGGAGTCTCGCTCTGTCACCCAGGCTGGAGTGCAGTGGCGCAATCTAGGCTCACTGCAAGCTCCGCCTCCCGGGTTCATGCCATTCTCCTGCCTCAGCCTCTCCGAGTAGCTGGGACTACAGGCGCCCGCCACCATGCCCGGCTAATTTTTGTATTTTTAGTAGAGACGGGGTTTCACTGTGGTCTCGATCTCCTGACCTCGTGATCCGCCAGCCTCGGCCTCCCAAAGTGCTAGGATTACAAGCGTGAGCCACCGTGCCCAGCCAGTGCTAGCATTTTTTTAAAATGGATTACTTAAATTTTTCTATCTAAAAGATCATGTCATCTGTAAATAAAACATGTTATATACTTGGTTTTCTCCAATCTGGATGTCTTTAATCCCTTCCCTTTCTCTCTCTCTCTCTCTTTATCCTTCCTCCTTCCTTTCTCCTTTCCTCCTCCCTCCCTTCCTCCCTCTCTCCCTCCCCCTTCCTTCCTTCCTTCCTTCCTTCCTTCCTTCCTTCCTTCCTTCCTTCCTTCCTTCCTTCTCTCTCTCCTTCTCTGTCTTTCTTTTTCTTGTTCCACTGAGTAGAATCTTCTGTAAAATGTTGAACAGAGGTCATGAGAGTGGACATCTCTGCCTGATTCCTAATTGTGTGAGGTAGTGGACATTCAGTCTTTCCCAATTAAATATAATGTGAAGCACAGTGTTTTCACAGATGCTTTATATGAAATTGAGATAATTCCTTTCTTTTCTTAGTTTCTTGAAAATGTTTATTATAAATATGGGTTAAAGTTTTCCAAATGCTTTTCCTATATCTATTTTTTCTATTATATTAATATAATGTTATATATTTTTATTTTTAAATGTTATACCCAACCTTCTTTTGGAGAATAAATTTACTTTGTCTTGTTATTTTATATACTGGTGGACTAGGTTTGCTAATGTTTATTAGGATTTTGTGTCTATGTTAACGAGAGGTATTAAATTATAGTTTAATTATGTGTGTGTGCAATGTCTCTGTCTGGATTTGGTTTCAAGTTAATGTTGGCTTTATGGAATCATATGAATAGTGGACACTATTTGCTATTTTCTGAGCGGGTTTGTAAAATATTGGTATAGTTTACACTTTAGTTTACGGATTCGTGTGTGTGTGTGTGTCACATAGAATCGGGTATTAATTCACGATAAAAATTTTTTCTTAAAGTTTTAGTTATTGTAGTTTTCAAATCTGAAATTTTTACCAGGTCATTTAAAAAATAATTATCACAGTAACTAATGCTCTAGTTATTGAGCTATTTTCATCATGTTTTCTTTAATTCCTAAAAATGATTTTGTTTAGTTTTTTTCCCCAATATATTTAAAGTAGCTTGCTTAGATTTTTTTTTCCTAAGCCCAATATTTATGCCATCTCTGTGACAGTTTTTGTTACATGGTTTTGATTTGCTTTTTTTTTTAATAGTAGGAAAAACTTTACTGTTTCTTTCCTTGTCTAATAATTTTTCATTGGAACCTGAACCTTTTCATAAAATAATTCTACGTTGTGGATTCAGATCTTTTGTCCCTCAAGGATTGTTGTTGAGTTTTTGAATTCATCTTTTGTTTCTATAATGACTTGTGTGTACTAAATCTATAGATTCTCTTCCCCATGGCATGTGGCTGCTGATGTTTCTGCTCAGTTGAAAGTGTGTGTGTGTGTGTGTGTGTGTGTGTGTGTGTGTAGTCTTGTATCACTTAACAATGGGAATGCATTCTGAGAAATGCATTGTTAGGAAATTTCCACATTGTGTGAACATCATAGAGTGTGCTTACACACACCTAGATGGTATAGCATCTACACACCTAGGCTATATGGTGTAGGCTATTGTTCCTGGGCTACAAACTTGTATAGCATGGGACTGTACTGACAACTGTTGGCAATTGTAACACAGTGGTAAATATTTGTGTATTTGAATATATATGAACATAGAACAAAACATAGCAAAAACATGATACTGTAATCATATGGGACCACTATTATATATGCTGTCTGTGTTGGCCGAAACACTAAGTGGCATATGACTCTGTGTGTATGTATAATTATTACTGTTATTTTTTTGTCTGGCTTCCTAGGGTCATCTTTGTGTCTGAATAGCATATTGGCGAGCCAGTTATTAATCAAGGGTTGTGGTCTAACACCTCAAAACAATAAGTCTTCCATTGTGTGACAGTGGATCTGTGTGGGTCAGGGGACACTTTCAATGGTTCAGTAGGTTTTGAGTCTCTTCCTTCTTTAATTTTGTTGTGCATGCTCATATGTCTTCTACAGATAGTCACAGGCCAAAGTGAGGAATGTGTGAAGATCTTGGCCTCTCTGAAGTCTCATAGACATATGGAAGCTCACCAAGGACCCCATATCTGTCTAATTTCTTGGATGTCCCTGATAGATGCCTGAGGGTTCTGCCATTCTGTTTGCCTGAATCCATGCCACATCTTCATCCTTGCTGAGTCTCTTTTCTTCTGTAGATTCATCATCAATGTTGCTCTTGTTACTGATAGTGCTGCTTGAGCATGGCGTCTTACGTTGTTCTACTTCATATCAGGTCAGGCTCCTCTGGCAAAGACTTTCAGTTTTTTTCTCCTCTGGTAGAACTATCACTGTGACTCAGCTGTGGTGGGGGAAGGGCGAAGCCCCAAGTAAGGATGCCACAGGCTCCCACTCTTCTTACCCAAAATCCAGTTGTTTCTTTACAATAAACGACCACTTCTTAGTTCAACGTTTGCTTTGGTCAATTTCCAAAGTCCTGATGGGTTGATTGTTGGCAATAATGTCCAGTTTTATTACTTATATTGCCACACTGGAAGTCCCACCTCACAAAAGTTTTTGGTTTTGCTTTTTTACATTTTAAAGGGAGAAGTTCTCAGTACTGTAAACTGTAAACTGGCATTCCCGATGTGGCATACTATGTTCTTTGATAGTGAGTATGCATGGTCCTATGTCAGTAACGAGGAATTGAACCAATCTCACTTCAGTAAATTGAGAAGGAATTTCCCAGGAAGGTACAGACCTACCTCATTTGACTACACTTAGTTCCAACGTGCTTCTCACTGAAGGTTTGCAGCAACTCTGTGTTGAACAAGTGTACCAGTCCCATTTTTCAATAGTATGTGCTCACTTTCTGTCTCTGTGTCACACTGTGATATCTTCATAATATTTCAAACTTTTTCATTACTATTATGAAACAGACTATTACTATATCTGTTATGGTGATCTATGATAATCGATCTTTGATGATACTACTGTAATGGTCTTGGGGCACCATGAATTGTGCCCAAATACAATGGAAAACTTAATCAATAAATGTGTGTGTTATGAGTGCTCCATCACCTTGCTCCTCTTCCATTTTTCTTACTCTCCTTGGGCCTTCCTATAACCTTAGATAAAACAATATTGAAATTAAGCTAATTAATAACACTACAATGGCCTCTAAGTGTTCACGTGAAATGAAGAGTTTTGTGTCTCATTCCTCACTTTAAACCAAAAGCTAGAAATGATTAAGTATTTTAAGAAAGGCATGCCAAAAGCTGAGATAGGCCTCTTGCACCAAATAGCTCAGTTGTGAATGCAAATGAGAGGTTCTGTAAGAAAATTAAAAGTACTACTCCAGTAAAAACACAAATAATAAGAAACTGAAAAAGACCTATTGCTTATATGAAGAAAATTTTGGTGGTCTGTGTAGACGATTGAACCAGCCACACCATTTTCTTAAGCTACAGCCTGATCCAGAGTAAGGCCATAACTCTCTTCTATGAAGACTAAGAGAGGTGAGAAAGATGGAAAATAACAGTTTGAAGCTAGCAGAGGTTGGTTCAGGCAGTTTAAGGAAGTCAATGTCTTGCTCCAAATCTTCAAAGGACAGGCTGATTCTCTTGTTAGTGGTTAATGCAACTGATGACTTTAAGTTGAACTCATTGTTCACTTACAATTCTGAAAATTCTAAGACCCTAATGCTAGCTCTACTTGACATGTGCTCTATAAATGAAACCACAAAGCCTGGATGACAGCAACTGTTTACAGCATGGTTTACTGAATATTTTAAGCTCACTATTGAGAACTACTGCTCAGGAAAAAAAGGTGCTTTTCAAAATATTACAGCTTATTGACAATGTGCCTGGTCACCCAAGAGCTCTGAAGGAAATGTATGAGGAGATTGATGTTTTCACCACTGCTGATACAACATTTATTCTGAAGTCCAGGAATCAACAAGTAATTTTGACTTTCAATCCTTTTCACTTAAGAAATACATTTTGTAGCCCACAAGTGCTGTAGATAGTGAATCCTCAGATGAATCTGGGCAAAGTATACTGAAAAACCTTCTGGAAAGGATTTATCCTTTTAGATTCCATCAGGAACTTTCAGGATTCATGAGAGGAAGTCAAAATATCAACATTAACAGGCGTTTGGAAGAAGTCGATTCCACCTCTCATGAGTACTTGAGTGTTTCAAGACTTCAGTGGAGAAAATAACTGCAAACGTGGTAGAAGTGGCAAGAGAAGTAGAAATAGAAATGGAGCCTGAAGATGGGACTGAATTGCTGTAATCTCATGATAAAACTTGAACGGATGAGGACTTGCTTCTTACAGATGAGCAAAGAAAATGTTTTATTGAGATGGAACCCACTCCTGGTGAAGATGCTATGAACATTGTTGAAATTATAGCAAAGAATTTAGAATATTACATAAACTTAGTTGATAAAGCAGTATCAGAGTTTGAAAGAATTGACTGCAATTAAAAAAGTTCTATTTTGGGTAAACTGCTATCAAATAGCATTAGATGCTATAGAGAAATGATTTGCGAAAGGAAGAGTCAATCAATGTGGGAAACTTTATTGTTGTCTTATTTTCAGAAATTCCCACAGCCACCCCGACCTTCAGCAACCACCACCCTGATCCGTCAGCAGCCAGCAACATCAGTGTAAGACCCTCCACCAGTGAAATGGTTATTAGTTGCTGAAACATTTTTTAGCAATGAGTATTTTAAAATTAAGATATATAAACTTGAGACATAAAGCTACTGCATATTTAATAAATTTCAGCATAGTGTAAACATGCCTTTTGGAGGCACTGGGAAACCAACAAATTCTTGACTTGCTCTGTTGCGATGTTCACTTTATTGCTGTAGTCTAGAACCAAACCAACAATATCTCTGAGGTATGCCTGTATGTTTAATCTTTTATCTACAAAAAGTAGAAATTTTTCATAAATAGAAGGTTAAACAGACAAGTAAATACGTCACATCAGTCAGGAGGAACAGTTTGTGCAATGATGCAAATGCAAGTGAAAAGGCAGCAATGTTCTTTGTTTGCTAGTTTGTTTCTGATCAAAATGACTGGCTGGGGGTCTACTCACCAGAGATACACTTGCATAAGTCTTTAAAGAAAAGGAGATGAAGAATCAGGCATGTATATTTGAAACACTGACAGCAACATAGTTATCCAATGGAGGAAGCAAGTTGAAACAGATCTTCATGTCTGAAATTTATCTCTAGGGTTGTCTTCTTCTCTGAACCAAAAGTCCCATGTCAGGTTCCTGTGGAGAGAAACAGCTCACATTGAAACATGGAGGAGCTGCCTTTTTGATGAATTGCTTGCAGTGCTGAGCATAGAAAGCAGTATATTTCCACCCCAGGGCTCTTCCACCCAGACGCTGGTGGTCTCCTCCAGGTCCTCTCAATACGTCTGCTGATTTGGATCTAATCTCATGGCCTCTGACTGTCTGAAGTCTTTCTCCAACCTCAAAAATATTAATAAACTGTGAAGGAAATCAGGACTTTTATATATTTATTAGTGAGGTCTTTGCCATCATTTCTCCACATATCAGTTGTTCATCCAGACACAGATTTTCTGGATGGGAGAAATCACTGGGGCGATAGGAGCTGCTATCTAATGGGTCTAGCTTTGGGATTAGTTGACATTTCTAAGATCACCTTCTGGTATAATTTTTTGAGGAAATGATTTTAAAGCAAAATTTGATATCTGTAAAATGAACACTTGCCAATGTTTGAGAGCAAGAAGGATTTGTAAGCCAAATATAATGCTGTAACAAATTGATATAAATTGATTTATATTTATTTAGTGTAAGAAAGTCAGAGTACATTGTAGAAAATGCATTTATGTTAAAATAAGGAAATACTACTACTAATAATAATAATCCTGACACCGTATAATCTTGGTCCCTTGACCACGTGACCAAGTGGCATCATGGCATCAGGCCTTACTGAAGTCAAGTCTTCTTACTTTTTCTTCTCGAAATAAGTCTGACTTTCAAAATCCGTTAATGAATCTGATGTTATATTTTTTTACTTACTGGTTGGGCAGTACTCTTTTAGGCTAAGTCAAAACCATTTATTTTTGTGGAAATATCTAAGATCACAAATGCAATTTTGTTTAATTTATGGACAGATTTTACTTTGACTTTGGAATTGAGGTGCTATTATAACAAATAGGGACTTACAGAACAACAAAAATTAAATTAAATTGTAATCACAGGTCTAGGGTAAGGAAATTAAAAGGAACAGAATGTTCACTGAGTTTCAGGGCTGCAGATGCAGATACAAGCTGTAGCAAACCTAGCTGTGTCATCGATCCCAGTTAAGGAAGTTGACATACTACCAAATTTTACCTTTACTGTGTAATTTACAAACAAATTTGTTGACATGCAAATTATAACTTGTCCTGAAAATGTCTTTCACTAATTAAAGCTTGCAGAAGCCTGGGAAGGGCTGAATAATTAATACAGTGCTGGCATGTTTTTTAGTTAAGTGGAGTATTACCAAATTAGATGTCAAGATTAAGGAAAATGAACTACTTAAAAACACATTTTAGTTTTTTTAACTCTCTTTACTTTTGAAATATATTCTGAGGAACCTTCCGCCAGGAGGAGAACATGAACTCTTAAGTACCAGGAATCTGCTAGATGCCACATCACGTGCAAGCGGTTCCCGTCTTGTTTGCCCTCAGCTCTGTGTTGGCCACAGCAGCTCCATCTGTAGCCCAGCCAGCCACAGTGTTCAGACTACGTTGGCCATGATTCATCTGCCATCGCATTGGTTACATAATGGCAGGGTGAGGTGAAAAGAACATAGGATCTAGAGTGAGATAATCCTGGGCTCAAATTCTCACATCTTCATGTATTAGCTTTGTAACATTGGAGTGATTACTTTCTGAGCTCTCTGAATATGTGCTGATTCATCTATAAGTCATTACAGGCATCATATAGGTTGAATAAGAGAATCTAATCAAACACCATAGTGACTACTCCAAAAACTCTCTCTCCATTTTGTTTAGTTTGGGCCATGTATATATTAAACAGGTAACAAAATTATGCACTTAGTAATGAATAGGGAGAATGACGTAGAACATTGCATTAGAAAGAAAGCTTGCCACTTGTAAGGATCTTTAGCTTTGAAAACTAAGTAGATGTATCCATTTTATTCTAGAAAATGAAATAATTGCTAATGATATTATGGTATAAAATATGAAGATTTTAGCAAGTAATAATAATTATAAAATTTTCAAACAACTATCACTATCTGACTCATTTTCATTTGTAGATTGAAGAGGCTTTATTAGGTATGCGATAAAAGAGATTTCTGCCTGTTGGATGGGATTGGCTAAGCACCACTAAGTAATAATTATTATAATGATGGTAGCTAAGCACCAGTTGAAATATATTTTGTTTAACTTTGTATTCCACAGCATCTGGAAGTTCCTGCTATGTAGTAGACATTAAACAAATATTGTTGATTTAAGTTCATGGACTTCTCCTTTATCACTGTTAGCACAGCTCTCATGATCCACTCTCTTCCCACTCCAAGAAAATACATGTACGTCTATAGGCCTGAGGTTCTCCTAGAGAAAAAGAGATTAAGTTTGTCAATGCAGACATTTTTTTTTACTATAAGGAAGTTTTTAGTGTTATCCTGTATTAGAAGGAAAAATCTTTTGTCCTAAAAGTGTAAGACTATTTTTGTGTATGTATGTATGTATATATGTATGTGTATGTACATATGTATGTGTTTGTATTTGTGTGTGTACATATTTATGTACGTGTGTATGTGTATTTGCAAGGCATATAATCGAATTTTCTCTGATGGAAAGAATATTAAATTTTCATATAATAGAGCCATTTTATCTTTATAGTGATAAAGAACATGCAATTGTAAATATTTTGAGGAACACATGTTACACCCTAATCACCTTTAATCTAGGGAAAAAGGGCTGAAAAAAGGCTGGCAGAAGGTGAGCCAGGGCTGTCCTAAGAATGAATAATCCATCTGCAAACAACCTACATGATTTCAGTATAGTCAGTACATTCTCAAATGGCCAAAATATTTATTATTTTAATATGTCAATGTGAATTATTTGATGTCTCGTAGGCAACAATGTTTCCATTCCTTTCTGCTTAATGTTAGAGGAGTATTATCTTCATAATCATAGACACAACTGATGCAGCATAGCAAAGAGATACATTTGTAGTTTGTGGAAATCAGTAATAATGTTAATGTACTCATACAACAAATGAAAACATTGATTGACCTGAATCATTGATTAATATCACTACATGTAGTGATATTAAGCAGGCACAATCATACAATATTTTTATGAATATCAGTGTGCTTTTAAATATTAGTGATTATCAACAAAGACAGAAGTACATAGCAGACAAATTCTAAATGGGTCCAAAGTGATACTATAAGTTGCAGAATTATGTTAGAATGCCCAACAAGACTTTTTATAGGGTTTATAGGTTCCAAAACCAGATCATTACTCCAGAGCAAATGGTAGACAAGATGGCATAGAGAACAGGCTGAGAAATGGCAGAGCACGTTTGAGAGGTGGGGTTAGGTCGTGAATTAGTCCTGTAGATCCTCTATGTGGTTAGTTGTAAGGGGGCTATCAAATGGCAGGTGTCACAGCCATGTTTATGCCTAGAGGTCACACCTGCGGTAGATGTGTTTGCTTTTGTTTGCTTTTATTTATTTATTTATTTTTACTCATTTTATTCATTGTGACTTGACGGGGAGAAATGTTTGTGCTATATGATTCTGAGAGCTACTATTTGGGTATTCTAAGATATTTCTTCATTGTTTTTCATTTATGGACAAAACTTAGGCAGTATGAGAGTGTAGGACTTTAGATGGACTGGTAGATGGAAGCAGCTGAGAATTTGGATTCTTTTTATTCTTTCCCCACTTTTCAATGTATCCAAGAGATGTGCTATGCAGACTGCATATAGATCTTTTCATTTCACCAAATTATATAACTTTCTGTACTAATCTCCATAAAGATTAACAAATGGAGTCAGCTGGTAAATCTTTAGCTAAAATAATTGATCCTTAACACTTCTTTAACTTTGGGCTTTTGCAAGATGTGTAAGGTGGGATAAATTTAAATTGCAAAATATTATGTGCTAAAATGGCAGGTATTGTATGAAGTTTTGCTCTTTGTAATGTCCACTTTAAGTATATACTCAAGAAAAATAAGTAATCCAGTAGATGTCTAGCTTTTGAGCTGTTATTCTAGATTTAATTGTACATAAATAGTGACTACAATTCCAAAGAAAGACTTTTAAGTGGCTTTTATCTATATCAAGGGATAATTTTTGTACCTCTTTGATTTTTTTTCTTTTTGTTTTTTAGTAGCAGGGTCTCACTTTGTCATCTAGGCTGGAGTGCAGTGGCACGATCTTGGCTCACTGCAGCCTTGACTTCTGGAGCCTAAGCAATCCTCCCACCTCAGCCTCTAGAGTAGCTGGGACTAGAGGTACACACCACCACGCCTGGCTAATTTTTGTATTTTTTGTAGAGACGGGTCTTGCCATGTTGCCCAGGCTGGTCTCGAACTCCTGGACTCAAGATATCCTTTCACCTCAGCCTCCCAAAGTGCTGGGATTAAAGGCATGAGCCACTGTGCCCAGCCTGATATTTTCTTAGTTTTTATAAGTTACCCTTAATCATTACAATTATTTTAAATAACTAAACAAACAACTAATAGCTACTCTGATTGAAATGACAAAACTGAGATATCGCCACATCTTACAAAGACTACTAATGTACTATTACACATTTCATGTCTAAAAGGAATTTTTCCTATTAGGGGAAATGAATCTCTTTTTAATATCAGGCAACCTGAAAACAGTGACATCTATAGTGGGTGGGGCATGAGGAAACCTGAAGCTCCATTTTAGGGAAAAGATAATCAAAAGAGCATGGAAAAAAAATAGGCTGCATAACTTGGAGTCAACTTTTCCTTCAGAGGAAAAAGGGTGGTTGAGGGTGGATAGAGTCAAGGATGGTTTAGTAGAGAGGCTGGGACTTTAAGTTAGCCTCAAGAAATGGGTAGAATTTGGGTATAGAAGAACGAAGGAGGGAAGGAAGTTAGGAAGGAAGGAAGGAAGGAAAGAAGGAAGGAGGGAGGGAAGGAAGGAAAGAAGGAAGGAAGGAAGGAAAGAAGGAAAGAATGAAAGAAGGAAAGAAGGAAGGAAAAGAAAAGAAGAAGACCAAAGGAAGGAAGGAAATAAAAGAAAAGGAAGAAGGAGGAGGAGGAGGAAGGAAGGAAGGAAGGAAGGAGAAATAGATATTAATTTCTTACATGTCACTGAATGGCTCCCCTTCCCCCATGAAGAATAGCTGTTTAAATGGATTGAATCCCAAAACCATGGTACTGTATCATTATTGAGATTGAATTTTGCAATGTCCCAAATATATCAATTATGTTGGGATTATCACAGTCATTTTTGCTAAAACTAAAAATGGAATCATAAGTCTCTCTGAATTCTAATGATTTTCTTCGGATTAATGTACTAGGAATCCTGTGTAGCTGATGTGCTCAACTATAGAATTAATTGAAGCAAGAAAAAGTAGGAAGAATAACTTCTTGCATTTTTTATTATAAATGTAATTTCAATAACTCACTGATGCAGGAGAGGGGAAAGCCGTGGTGAAATCACCAAGTGTCAATTACATTAAAACCCATGAGTTTTCAACATATGGATTAAAGCATCTTGCAATCTCCCTTAGGGAATTTATTCTTGGAAAATCCCCATGGTTTAAATTTCTACTGCACATGACATTCCGTGGATGGGGGAAGGGGTCTGAGCTAGACTGTGCAGTAAAAGCATGTGTTTTTGGTTTGGCAATGTGTCTTCTTGTGGTCCTTCTTCTCTAATAGTGCTTCTACCTACTCCGTCAACAATCCAGAGGGCACGTTCTTTCCTTTAGCTTTCTGCTCTCAAAATAAAAGTTTAATTAAGAATGAATTATGTTAATTAGCAAGGCATTGTAATTCAATACTATCTCCCCTCCTCTGAGAATTTTAAAAATAATTCAGAGAGCGTTCTTTTCAGGCATCTGTTATATCCTGTATATTGTCTAGGTAGCCAGTATACAATGAAAAGCTGCTGTTACTTCTCATGAAGAATCTAAAACCTAGAGTACCTTCAATGTAAATAATAAATCACTATTTTGAAGAATTGTGTACATTTGGGAAGCTATCTTAGTGCCTTTGAAATGACTTCATATGTCAGTTGGACTGCGGATTGAATGAGAATAGTCTTCAATCTGCCACTTTGAGGGCCTGGTGATAGACTGAAGGGGAAAAGCAGAGTCTGAAGATAGATTTAACAATAATTGCATAGATGTCATTGATATTTATGCTGTGAATGAATAGCAAGGCACTGTGAGAACCTTGAGATTGAAGAAGTAAAATCCATATCCAGGGAGGAGATCACATACCTACCAAAAGGAAAAGGTGAAACAAGAAGTAGTTTCCCAATGCCAAGGCAAAAAATAGCAGTGTGAGATTATTGTCTAACAGTAACAAAATATGGATAACAAAGGAAAGGGGTGATCGGCTTAAAAATAGAAAAATGCAGCCTCAATATTGGAAGTGTTTCTCCAAAACTGTTAGAACTCCATAAATAAGAATAAAAGTGAAGCTATTCTAACTTGGTGAAAGCAACTCAGCGACCTTTATTTCCTCCAGCTTCATCTTTGTACATATCTCATTCTCAGAATATATTTCAATATTTTTTTAGCTGTTTGCTATTATCTAGAGAGAATGTGCTGAGATACAAACACAATCCGCTGTGCTGGATAATTATATTTCACTAAAACACATCAACAAATATTCTATGTGCGGCTTTTATGAGTTTTGTTAATGTGAGTCTTCCCTATACAACTTCACGACTGAGAGGAACATTTAAGGTTCCCAGGGCCAGAGTCAAGAACAAGAAAACCGTATCAAACCAGTGTCAACCGGCAAGACCCTGCTAGACAGTCCGTCCAAATCTTTTTTTTTTTTTTTTTCTTGAGACGGAGTCTCACTTTGTCCCCCAGGCTGGAGTGCAGTGGCGCGATCTTGGCTCACTGCAAGCTCCGCCTCCCGGGTTCACGCCATTCTCCTGCCTCAGCCTCCCGAGTAGCTGGGACTACTGGCGCCTGCCACCACGCCCGGCTAATTTTTGTATTTTCAGTAGAGACGGGGTTTCACCATGTTGGCCAGGCTGGTCTCTAACTCCTGACCTCAGGTGATCCACCCACCTCAGTCTCCCAAAGTGCTGGGATTACAGGCGTGAGCCACCGCACCTGGCCCCAAGCTATCAAAACATGGCAATCACCCACTCATGTAAACAAATGGTGTATCACTTTTTTCAAATAAAGTGGTTACTTGGTAGAAAAGGCAAAATAGTAATGTATAACAAAATCTCTATCCTTACATAAAATCCATGGGCCTGTGTTATGCCAATTTGGAGAACTGTCAGGTGAAGAGGGAAACCTGGAGTAGTAAAAGAGATGGAGAAAGTGAGTGAATGTTCCCATTGTAGCCAGTCAACTGGCACCGTAGCCATTTGTGGTGACAAGATGCGACCTAAACCATCTGCTACTCATCTTATTCAGCTAAAAACAAACCAAACCAAAACAAAACAAAACCAAAAATTTCTAAAGAGCTCTGATATTTCTTGAGTCGTGTTTTTGATAACGACTTGTTGCTGAATCTAGAGAAAATGAAAAGAACATTGCCACTCTTAAATTATTTCTAAACAATAAAAAAAAACACACAAGTTAAGAAGACAGAACATGGTTGTAAGTTTTAAATATCCTAGTTAGAGATTGCTAGATTTCCCCTCATCTTAAAAATTATGAGCATCAACCTTCATTTATTTGGTTTTAATCTGGAGTATAGGATGAGAGATGCATCTAGGTAGTTGGGACGTTATCACATATCCAGGCACTGTAATTTCAAATGGCTTGAAAGCGGAGGCCAGGAAGCACATCTAAAGAACCAATGTTACAACACAAAGAACTCACACTCTTGGATTTTAAAGTAGAATTAAAAAAAATTCAAGGTTCATAACCAGAGATGAAACTAAAGATATAGAATATTCCTAAAATAATTATTTCCAGAAATCTAAATTTTAAATAATGAGGATTTGGAAGATTTCAAAGAAAATGAGAAATGACTGATTTTCAAAGAAAAAAAAAGACAACTAAGGCAAGATCAAGGAAGCTTCAGCAAGAGGATCTGAGAAAAAAATGACTCAATTCTATTTTTGCTTCTGTCTTCTGTGACAAGAGAAACAATTTTCAGGAGAAAAATTGTAAAGTAAATTTCCTATTAAAGAGTTGCCACTCAAGATAGATGAGATAATTCTAAAAAAACACCCAGATGCTCTAAATGAGTACGAGTCTGCAGTATTTTTTTAAACCTGTCTAGAATCCATTTACTCCTCTTTTCCAAAAATAGGCTTTACTCCTTTTTACCCAGAGATGGGCAGATGAATCAGAAAGAGCCAATCACAGAATTCCATCTTTCTTAACATGATGTGTTATAATCCCAACCTAGCCAAATGTTTTTCTTTCCAAGGAAGCTGGAAGGATGGATTTTCTGTTGTCTACTGAGTCAAGAAACTGGGTTGGTGATCATGAAGATAAAACCAATGTATAATGAAAGAGTAAAAGGCAAGCAGACTCAGAATCAGTCCTAATGGTCACTGGCTTCTCAATTCTAGACCTTTGGTTCTTGAGAGCTGTCCTTTCTTCAATTTAGTGAATCTCAATATTAATAAATTCTGCATCCTTTACCCATGTATTTTTAGGCAAGTGTGAGCTAAGTTTCTATCACTTGAAACCAAAAGAATTTTTAAAAATACAAAGCAAAAACAAACAAGAAAAACAATCTTTACTATTCTGAGTCTTAACCTTGATTAAGGCAAACAAACCTTGTACATGAGGCTGCTGAATGACTATGAGTTGTTCTTGAAAGTTTGTTGGCAACTGAAGCGATGAAGGAGGAGCTGAAAGGGCTCAGGTGCTTTGACTTATTTCTGATCACTATAGAAAAAGCAGGATGTCCCTACCTGCCCCACAGGCGGGCAGCCCGCAATCAATTATCACTGGGAAAACACTCACTGCATCAAGTCTACTCTCGTCAAAGTACGCAGAGAAAATGTGAATATATGTGTGTGTGTATATATAAATGCATATATATAGCATATATAGTAATATAATATACATTATATATACTATATAATATATATAATGTATATTATATTATAGACATTATATAGTATATATGTATATATAATATAATATAATAATATATAATATAATATATACATTATATAGTATATACATTACATAGTATATACATTATATAGTATATACAGTATATTATATATTATATATAGTATATACAGTATATTTATATATTATATACAGTATATACAGTATATTATATATTATATACAGTATATACAGTATATCATATATTATATACAGTATATACAGTATACTATATATTATATACAGTATATACATTATATTATATATTATGTATTATATATAATATATACAGCACATATATCATATATAATATATACAGCACATCATATATCATATATGATATATACAGCACATCATATATCATATGATATATACAGCACATTATATATCATATATGATATATACAGCACATTATATATCATATATGATATATACAGCACATTATATATCATATATGATATATACAGCATATTATATATCATACATAAATATATTATATATTATATATTATATATAATATATAATTTATACAGTATATTATATATTATATATACTATATGATGTATGTACTATATCATGTATAATATATAGTATATAATTATTATATATAATTATAGTATATAATTATTGTTATATAATAATATATAATGTATATACTATATAATGTATAATATATTATATTATACATTATATATTATTATATTATATATTATATATTATTATATTATATTATATATTATATTATATATACACACATTAGATAATATACTGTGTATATACAGTATATTATATTATGTACATTATATAGTATATATAATGTATATATTATATATACTATATAGTATATACATTATATATAGCATATAATGTATATACTATATAATGTATACATTATATACATTATATAGTATTGTATTACAATGTAATTATTGTATTATATTACAATGTAATTATTGTAGTATATTACAATGTGTATATAATGTATATACTATATAGTATATATAATATATACATTATATATACTATATACCTAGGTGATGGGATGATCTGTGCAGCAAACCACTGTGGCACACATTTACTATATAATGTATATATTATATATTATAATATATATTTTATATATAAGCATTTTATTTTGTAAAACTTTCAAAAGAGCCATTTACGTCTAGAAAACTATGTGAAGCTTACCTTTCCCTAAAATCTCTATAAAATAAAAACATCATCCAAAAAGACACACATTCACCAAGCGTTCAGCACACTGGTGTTTGACTTACATAACTCTAAAGAAATAACTTGTTACTTCTTTTTTTTCTTGTTTCTTTTTCTTTTTTTTTTTTGAGACAGAGTTTCCCTCTTGTTGCCCAGGCCGGAGTGCAGTGGTGTGGATCTCGGCTCACTGCAACCTCTGCCTCTCAGGTTCAAGTGATTCCCCTGCCTCAGCCTCCCCAGTAGCTGGGATTATAGGCACGTGCCACCATGCCTGGCTAATTTTTGTATTTTTAGTAGAGATGGGGTTTCTCCACGTTCATCAGACTGGTCTGGAACTCCACTCCTGACCTCAGGTGATCCGCCTGCCTTGGCCTCCCAACGTGCTGGGATTATAGGCGTGAGCCACCGCGCCCGGCTCTTCAATTTGTATTTTAAGTTCAGGGGTACATGGGCAGGATATGTAGGTTTGTTCCATAGGTAAATGTGTGCCATGGTGGTTTGCTGCACAGATCATCCCATCACCTAGGTATTAAGCTCAGCACCCCTTAGCTATTCTTCCTGATGCTCTCCCTCCCCCCACCCCACCCCACCCCCTCCAATAGGCACCAGGGTCTGTTTTTGCCCACCATATGTTTTCACTAAAGAAAACTCACCTCTCATAGGAGCCTTAGTCAATGCACTCCAGCCCATACTCATTAACCGCTTCTGCACAAGGGAGCGGTTTCTTCCTTCCCTCATACTTTCCTTCCCTCCAATATCCTTCCCAGGAGCTCTCCTCTCCTTTTAACTTTCAAGTCACGGTTATCAGACACTTTGCTTTCGTCTACTTCTAATTTAATTTCCTCTTTCTTATATTTCCATAATATTTAGTAGGGCTGTACAGAGTCTTCATCTTCCAGAAGCCAAAGGATTAAGACTTACTTGAGACTTTTAAATAATCCATGAATCTAGGTTGGGGGGGGTGCGTATATATTATCTATTATTTATACCTCTGTCAGTGATGCCCAGTGCCTCCCAAAAAATCCTACCTTTTCCATCTTACAAACTTTCATTTTACTCTGCTTTTTTCACGTGCCTCAAATCATAATTTATCTTTACAGCTTATATGTAAATATTCTTAAATAGAAGAAACATGTTACCTACCTATTACAAAATGCATCTCTTTATGAAAACTGAGGCTGGATTTTATGACTCTAATCTCAAGGAAGATGCCAGCTTATGTATTCGTATCCTATTGGTACTATAACAAATTATCAAAACTTAATGGCTCAAGCAACACAAATTTATATCTTACAATTCCGGAGGTCAGAGTTCAAAATGGGTTTGTGGACTTTCAGCACCAGAACTGCTCACTTCTACCCTTAAGTTACAGTTACACTGTCCCCTAGGTCGCCGCTCCTTCCCCACTGAGAACCTCTTCTGGTCATTGAATGCAGATGAGCCCTGGAGTCTGTCTCTAAGGGAAATACCTTTCTCCCGGATTAGGAGTATTGGCAACAGTCTCAGTCCCCTACAAAGCCTGACTCCAACAAGTTTAATTTTCAAAAATATGTGTAAAGTTGAGGCCCACCCCCAATTCTAAACTTCCTCCCAAATCCAGCCCTCCTGCCAGATTCTTTAACTGGGAAAATGTTTGTCTTTATCTCTCCAGAAACATCTTCTTAATGCAAAGCATTCAACTTCCAAGCTTCTTTAAGTTTAAAACTGACAATGGGCTCTGCAGATCCCAGGTTGTATACATATTACCCACTGATTGGGGTCCACTTGCCTTCTATCAGAGATATATAAAATTATTGAGGCGAAAAATACAGAGTATCATCGACTTACTCTAAATAATTTAGCTAGGAAACGAAAGAGCTTAAAGGAATGTTACGTAAATAGCTGTCCACAGATTTAATTAATAGAAAAATTAAGAAAATAAAACTACAAAAAACTTTCACCAATTCTTTTTGAATATTCTACTCCTTAAGAGTTGTATTTAGTTTTAGTATTAACACTAACGATAACAACCAGGGAGTTCTGTTGGCTGTAATCATGCCGTGAATTAACTGTATTTGGTTCCTTCTGCAAAAGCTAGTGTAGTCTCCAAAAGACGAGAAAGGGTGGTTTAAGTTCTGCAAGTACTCAAAAGTAGATGTCTACTGCAGGATGGAGTAAGATTCTCTTACACACACACACACACTCACACAAATGATCAAGGAGCAGTCAAAATTATCACATTCTAGAGGTATTTTAGAGAGATATGTTACATTTTATCTAACCAGATAAAGATTATCAGAGATAAATGTAAAGTCTATACTTAGATCCAAAATCCCAGCTTTGTGAGTCGTGGTTGAGAAGGTCTGTTTTAAGAACACGTATGAAAGTCATTTGTGCCACCAAAGCCCTCCCACCAGGGCCCCGTGGATCTTATAGTCTTAAAATTCTCTGAATCCCATGACCACGCTCTGTGTACCCAACAGCCACAGGTTATGTTCCTGACCCTTCATACGTCTCTTTCCACTGGGTAACACTGATTTTTATCCCCTTTTGATAACAACATTCTTTTAATATGTCATCAATGGTGAAAGATATGAATCGTTGTTGTATCTTACTCAAATAACCTCCTAAGCTCTTGTAATCCTAAGAACATGTATCCATATCAGGTATCTGTGGAGGCAGGAAGAATTCACCCCACTAATGCCGATGAGGATCCCCGAAGCTAGGTCTGAGGTCTGGTGGGTCCAAGCATCAGTTTTAAGAAGGTTGACCATGCTATTTATTGTCACAGCCAGGCAACTTCAGAGAGTAAAAGGACTGACCAGCAGAGGTCAACCCAGCCACTTCCAGGAACACTAAAACCCTGGCACCACGATCATTACTGGGCAGGAGGCAGCAAGAACTTCAACCTCAAGCACAGCCTCTGAGCCTATCCTATGCTCTCTCATCTCCAGAGAAAGCCCAGGCTCATAGAAGCCACATATACTTGAGCCCTAGGGCTCCTTACTGATTCTGGGTAACCCACTTCAGGAAACAGCCACTTCCAGAGATCCTTCAATGGTTTTGTGGAAAAACAAATTCAAAATAAATTAATAGGGCTGATTATATGACAAAAGAATTCTTTTTACTAAGGGTTTCTTCTACCAATTCCCACTTAATACATGAATAACACTTTTTTTTGGTGAAAAATTTTCCTCAAAACAATAAGAACAACACCTTCTTATGAATGAATTATTGTATAAAATGAAATATATAGTCAACATGTAGATTCTGACAATATAAGAGAATGTGTAAGGGTTTGTATCTGAATTGGGGATTCCTGTTTATTATTTAAAATAATAATGAAGAGGTTTTCTTCATGATTACAGTTTTTTAAAGTTAAGAACATTTTTATTTTGCTTTCTGCTCAATTCCTTAATTTCACTGTTTGTCATTGTATTTAAATGGGATAGTCTGAAGTAACTTTCAGCCTCTGATCTGGCTGAAATGACATGAAAAGAGATTTAATGTGAGTTTTTCAGTTAATTCCATATTGATGGTTCCAGTTCTATAGAATGAACTGAAAAAAAGTGGCAGAATCGTCTTCAGAGTCATTTTTTTGCGCTATTTCAGCCCTAGCCAGATTGGATTCAGGCTCAAATTGTTTCCAATATTGCCTTCTGAATTGGATTTCAATTTTCTGGTGTGTGTGAATACACCTGTGTTCACAGAATAGCATGCTTTTTCTTTCTTTCTGAAAACTGTCATAATTTAGTGTCTAAAAGGACTTTTTACGGATGACGTTCAGAAGCACTTATCAATAGACTTAGAAGTATGTGGCTGTCTTAATGGAACTTTCAATGTAGTGGGCACATAATAGGGATAATTTGAGAACAAATAAATCTTCCATTACTCTGAAGAGATTTTAGGTTTAAATTAACTTGGGATTTAAAATAAAAGCAAAAATGATCAAAATGCTATAATTTGTATGTACGTATTTCTAAGACCAGCGTTCAGCCATGGAACAGGGTTAGCCTCATGCACACTCAGAATAAGACAATGTCCAGATGATGGGATTCAGAGTTCTTGAATGCTCCCCAAAGCCACAATACCTTTGTTCCAGTTCAGTTCCTTCTTTCTGAAGTCCTTCCAGACACAAAATTGTTACAGGACAAAAAAAAAAAAGTGAATTTTATACTGGTAATTCTGCAAGACAAGGCAAGAAAAAGGACATTCCCAGTGGATGCAAATACTGACACTGTGACCATCCCAGGGCAGTCACTGATGGTCATGAAGATGGAGGCAGTCAACGCCTATTGATTTATGCATTTATAGATTTTTCTTATTTAAAAAAAAGAGGTGTGAGGACAGTGAGAGAAAGATGTGAAAATCTGCGATAGATCCCACCTCCCAAAAAGGAAAAGAAAATAAATAAACAACTAAACCTCATTCTCAGTATTAAACAATGAACAATACACTTTTTTTTTTTTTTTTTTTTTCTAGTTTAAGAGGTTAAAACCAAGGAGACGCCAATGCCACCTGGGCAAAAATTAGTGATCAGGTTTGTAGTTTGGATGTCATAGACATCAAACATTTGCCTGGCAGCCCAATGCCTATGATTTTGTTTTGAAGCAGAAATGTAAAAAACACATATTCAACTGACAAAAACATAGACTCACAAAGTCTTTATAAAGCACAGCCTACCACAATGTACTCATGCTGGAACCATGTGAGGACCTCCCTGGGTCCATTCCTCTAACACTGTTGTTTTGTTTTTGTTTTTGTTTTTTTCCCCATGTATAGCCCCTCTTCTGTTGTCTTTGGGACCATTCTTAATTATATGTGTTGATGATATAAGGAAAATTTGTATAGAACTCATAGGCCTTTTATTATATTTTATTGTGGTAATACTAGGGATTATAGAACAAATGTATGCCTGTTTAATTAAATGAACAAATGATATCAAAAAGTAAAGCCCAGCTCTGACATTGATAGTATAATTCCCAGGGTTTCCTTTTCTAGAATTATTCTATAATTTCACCATAACTATTCTGTATACGTAGTGTGTCTGTATCCCAAACCCAGTATCACCATGCTCAGAGTGAACACAGGCAACATAAAAGATGAGGGTCTGATATTGGTTAAGAACAAGATGAAGAAAGAAAAAGAAGAAGGAGAAGAAGGAGGAGAAAGAGGAGGAGGAGAAGTGTGAATAAACTCTCTTAAGAAAAAATAATTGATCTGCAGCAAAGTGTTTTTAGTCTAAAATCATAAGATGAATAGGGTTACATTGCTCTCCAAGCATGGCTATGGAAAAACGTTATGCATGAGATATAATCAAAATAGGAAATTCAATTTTATTGGACAATTCAAATTAAGGTAAGGGCAGTTGTGTATTTATGGTAAAGTAAATCTTAACATTACCAGTGTCAAAGAATGCCTGTATTCAGATGAGAAAAATACTGAAATAAAATAATTTTCCAAATAGAAAGCATATTTTTTCAAGATATTTTATATTAAAATTTATTTTTCTTAAGAAAAAAGAAACAAAAGAAGGCACTGATGGGTTATTAAGATGGAGTAAGCCCTCCCATGCCATAATGAGCTTCTTTTCACTAAATGCATTCAATAATCAGGATTCAGAGACGTAGATGAACACGTAAGTTTCCAAAACTCCACAAAATAATTTTATTTTAGATAAAATGATAAAAGCAACTGGTTTGTGTAAACATAAATAAAAGCAAATATATTTTTGAGTAGGTAATAGTGATAAATCTAAATCCTGATTGACATAATAAAATGTATTTAAGAATTTGTAATTTCATATTTTATGTAATATTTTTAATAGTTTTTCTTTATAACAACCATCTTAAATATTATTATCTAAATTTTAATTACATGTATTTCTTGTTTATGATTGGGAGTTTTAAGAATGTAAGTAAGCAAAACTGTAATAGCTTTATTTTTAGATTACGTAATTCCAACACACAACTTAATCTAAAATGTTGCAAGTAATAAATAGTGGGATTAAGTTTTGAACCCAAGTATTTTATTTACAAATCAGTGCTCCTCTTCTGAGGAAGAATGTTAGAAGACATTTTATTTCTTAATTTAAACATTTATAACATTCTTTTGTAAATATTTTATTATCAGTCTTGGCTACTAAGCTGGAGCTTTACTGTGGCTGTGTGATATAGAAAAAAAGAGTACTTTTTCCTACTCTCTTCTCTCAAAACAGCACAATACTTCTGATTCCAGATTTTAGGTATTCCTCCCTACATGCCTAGCAGTTAATTCTAATTCAGTTTAATTCCGACACTGTCTACCTAGAGATAGTGTCAGATTCCCATGGGTCGGGGGCCCAGTCCCACAAGCCTGTCCCCACTGAATGTCACCCTGAAGATTGGGGTTGCAAGCCCTAGGTTACAACTTACGCTTCTGACTAACTAGTTATAAATTAGGGTTCCCACAATCCCCTGATCAGGTTTTTAAAATTTGCTTGAGTAGCTCACAGAGCTCAAGACAAAACTTACATTTATCAATTTATTATAAAGGATGTCACAAATGACACAGGTGAACAGCCAGATGGAAGAAATGCACAAGGTGAAGCAAGGGGGAAGCGTGTTAATTTTCCATGCCCTCCCCAGGCTCATCACCATCCAGGAACCTCCTTGTGTTCTGAAACTAAGCACCTCTGGAACCCATTATGAAGGCTCCAATATGTAGGTGTGACTGATTAAATTATTGGCCATGAGTGACCAACTTCATCTCAACCTCTCTCCCCCTCTTGGAGTTTGAAGGTGGGACTGAAAGTCTCAAGCCTTGTTTGTTCCAGTGACCCGTGCTTATCCTGAAGCTAGAGAGGGGCCCCAGCCACCAGTCATTTAATTAGCTTATAAAAGAAACTCTTCTCTCTGGCGATCCAAAGGTCTTATGAGCTATATGTCAAGAAAGGGGTCAAAGATCAAACATATACTTAATGCCAAAAAGGCTAAGATGTGTTTTGTTTACCTCTGTAATCTTAGCCTCTATCAGAATGCACATATTAGATACTTCCTAAATTTGGGGTTGATCTGATTATGTCTTCTACCCTGGCTTCAGCTAGCAGACGTGAGTTACATCGTGCTGGGAAGACAACTATATGTTAATTGATTGGGTCAGTGGTTTGATATTAGAAAGCAGACTGTTTCTTTTCAATCTGGGAAAATTTGCTGGGAGGAAAAAGTAATTATATGTCTGGATTTCTCATGTGTATGCTAGCATACATGGCTTCAGACGATACCCTCAAAATAGCAAAACTTGTCTTTGGGGTTATTTATATCAACCTAAAATAATCAAAGGGATCAGAATCCAGTTTTTAAAAGTTCATTCAAGCAAAAAGCTAGGTGGAAATGGTCATCTGGGAAACACAAACTCCAGAGAAATGGGGTCAGTTCTCCAAAGTTAAAAGTTAAGGTCTTGCTTATATATAGGAAGAAAACCAAGAAATTTAACAGGATTACAACATTTTCCGTATAATTCTGATTTATGAGTTATAATAATTTAATTAGTTCCAGTTTGTTTTTCATACAACTTTCCTTTCCAATTTAAAAATGTAATATTTATCATTTCATCTTAAAAATGTGATAGACATAAAGCCTTTTGTAAGAGGTAAAAGGGAAGTTAATATAAAATGAAGATCAATAGTGGGAGGGAAGGAGTCTTCCCTAGAACCCGTTAGTCATTTATCACATTTTATAAAACAATGTAGACGAGGAAGAAGGCTAATCTATAACCAGAGAAACCAAGGTTACAGCTGCCTATCACGTGACCTAGGCCCCATAATCACACTCCTTTAAGGCTCAAAATAATTTAAAGTTCCAACCACTTAGATTTTGAATTAGTAATTTTCACACTTATACCATTTTTTATTCTTTGTCACATTACATTGCAAAATCTCCTTTCAAAAGAAAAAATAAAAAGAAGAAAGAAAAAATTTGTCAGGAACCGTTTATACCTTAGAAAATGTATGTCACCTTGTTCCCACTCTTAGGCTTATATGCTCTTCAAGCTTTATAACTAACCGTACTATGTTCAGCCATTAGGTCCCATGACAAAATTAAATATGAAGTATTTGAGAGTAGGCAGAGCACTATTATTTTGAGAAGACATGTTTCATATTTTAAATCAGAACGTATCTGAAACAGGTCTCAATCAAGTTAAAAGTTTATTTTGCCAAGGTTATCGATAATGACCTGTAACACAGCCTCAGGAGGTCCTGAGAACTTATGCCCAAGGTGGTTGGTTACAGCTTGGATTTATACATTTTAGAGAAACAAACATTACAGCCAAAGACATAAATTGATACACGTCAGGTATACATTTGTTTGACATGAAAAAGTGGGACATCTCAAAGTGGGGACTTACTGGTCATAGATGGATTTAAACATTCCTGACTGGCAGTTGGTTGAAAGGTTTAAGCTCTGCCTGAAGAGTTGAAATCAGCTTGAGTTTAGGTAAGAGGAGGGTGGTGGAAGCCAAGGCTTTTGTCGTATAGATGAAGCCTTCAGGTAGCTGGCTTCAGAGAGAAAAGATGTGAATGTCTCTTATCAAAGGTGTCAGACTCTCTGGAAAGACCTAGTAAGGGAAGGTGATTCTCCACAGAATACAAACTTTTTTCATAAGAGAGCTTTGCAGGGCCACTTCAAAATATGTTCAAAGAAATATATTTTGGGGTAAAAATACGTTGATTTCCTTTAAGGGCCCCTTATCTTTCATGTGATGTTATACCAGAGTCAGGTTGGAGTTGGTAACTTACTGCTACAAAGAGTCTGTCCTGTCAGTCTTAGGATCTCCATGTTAATATGAACACTGGTTTGAACTCCAAAGGAGGAGAGTATGATGAGGCATGTCTGACCATTCCCTCTTCCCATATTGGCCTGAACTAGTTTTTCAGGTTTGCTTGGGTCCCATTGGCAAGGGAAGGGTCCCATACAGTCTTTTGTGGGGGTGGGCAGAGCTTAGGATTTTATTTTTGATTTACAGTATCTATGTAATTTGAATCTAAGAATAAAATCTGGCTGGGCAGGATGGCTCACGCCTATAATCCCAGCACTTTGGGAGGCCAAGGTGGGCAGATCACCAGGTCAGGAAATCGAGACCATCCTGGCTAACACGGTGAAATGCCATCTCTACTAAAAATACAACACATTTACCTGGCGTGGTGGCGGGCACCTGTAGTCCCAGCTATTTGGGAGGCTGAGGCAGGAGAATGGCATGAACCCGGGAGGTGGAGCTTGCAGTGAGGTGAGGTGGTGCCACTGCACTACGGCCTGGGTGACAGAGTGAGACTCTGTCTCAAAAAAAAAAAAAAAAAAAACTAAGAAATCTGACTTTATTACCCATGCATTTGGTTACCACATGGCATTGCTGTAGAACAGCAGTTTTCCAACATTGATCTGCAGGTCGCTGGAAGACCTAAGTTCCACTCGGCATGTCCGAGAAGTCAAAAATATTTTCTAACAACTTGAAGATAAAATTTGACTTTTTCACTGTGGTGACATTTGTACTGATGGGGCCAAATCAGTAGTGGGTAAAACTGCAGAGGCCTTAGAACAAATCAAGACTGATGGCACGGAAATGCACTGGGAGTCATTGCATTCTCAGCTACTATGTCCTCACAGTAAGGGAGAAAAATATGTTTCACTTAAGAATATACTTTATGTAAACATTATTAATTTTATTAAATTTTGAACCTTAATAGCGCATCCTTTTTACCGTTTGTTCACCAAATTGGGAGTATTCAAAAAACACTTCTGCAGCATTCTAAACTGTACAGATAGACTCAAGCAAAAATAATCACGCAAATGTTTGAGTTGTGATCCACAGAGTCACTCCAAGTCTAATTGAAATCTCATCAGGTTTTTAAATAGAGATTTTAAACGATTTTGCTAAAATGTACGTGAAAATAAAACATACTAAAGATACCCAAGACACTATTGAGAAAAAAATAACAGTGTGGAAGGATTCGCACTACCAAATTTTAAGGTTTGTTACAAAGCCCCCCTAATTAAGATAGTGTAATATTGGTTCTTGAAGAGTGTATTAGTCTACATGAGATGCTATATTAGTCAGAGTTTTCTAAAAGGACAGAACCAATAGGAGATATATGAGTTTATATATACATAAATATAAAATGTAAGAAATCTGACTTTATTCCCATATATATATATATGAGTTTATTAAGTATTAACTCACATGATCACAAGGTCCCACAATAAGCCATTTGCAAGCTGAGGAGCAAGGAGAGCCAGTACAAGTCCCAAAACTGAAGAACTTGGAGTCTGATATTTGAGGACAGGAAGCATCCAGCACCAGAGAAAAACGTGAGCTGGGAGGCTGGGTCAGTCCAGTCTTTTCATTTTTTTGTCTGCTTTATAGTCTAGCTGCACTAGCAGCTGATTAGGTGGTGCCCACCCAGTTCGAGGGTGGGTCAGCCTTTTCCAGCCCACTGACTCAAATGTTAATCTCCTTTAACAACACCCTCACAGACACGCCCGGGATCAATACTTTGCATTTTTCAATCCAATCAAGTTGACACTCAGTATTAATCATCACAGATGCCATAATAAAATGTGATAGACTTGGTGGCTGAAACGTAGAAAAAAGTGTTTCTTGCCATTCTGGAGGCTGGGAAGTCCAAGATGAAGGTGCCAGTAGGTTCAGTCCCTCTTTCTGGCTTACAGAAGGCTGCCTTTTCTCTGTGTTCTCGCATGACATACATAAAGGGAGTGAGAGAGGAAGAGACAGAGAGATCAATTTCTTTTTCTTATAAACCTACCAATTCTATCAGATTAGAGCCCCACCCTTATAACCCCATTTAATCTTAATACATCCTCCTAAAAGCCCTATCTTCAAATACAGTCACATTTTGGGTTAGGGCTTCACCACATGAATTTAGGGATGGGGGCAGGGGTGAGGGCACAGTTCAAGTGTAATCATAGTTAGTGAGGGAGGGGCTATAACCAGGCACACCTGACTTGCCATCTTGTTATGGCTGGGAACTCAGTTTTCAAGGTTACTCTAGGGTCCCTTTGACAAAGAAGGGGTCCATTCTGTCAGTTGGAGATTTTATTTTTATTTCTCACTCTTACCATGCACAAGATTAAAATATAGTGGATTGTACATTCAAATGTGAAAAAGTAAAACAATATAGCTTCTAGAAGTTAATATCAGAGAATATTTTCATGACATTAGGGTGGGCAAATATTTATTACACAGGACACTGAAAAGGCAGTAAACGTTAAGGAAAGATAAATCCTTTGAATTAAATTAAAATTAAATGTGTACTTATTTATTTTTTCAAAGGACATCATTAGCAGAGTAAAATGCTAGCCAAAGACTAGATTTATATACTAACAAAAGACTTATATTTAGATTATATGAATAATCCCATAAATCAGTCAACCTAATAGAATTGGAAGAAAAGTTGGCAAATGCTTCATGAAAACTAGCTACATTTCATGGAAGAAAACAGGAAAATACGAAAGAAGGTAAGAAGAAAGGAGAAAAGCAAAGAAAGAAAATCTGAAAGAAAAGCACTGCAAAATTTAAAGTGAGTGACACTGAATGCTCACTCGCAGTGAATGCTCCTGTTATTATATTGCTCCTACTATCTTGTTCATATAGCCCAGCACTGGAAACAGCTCACGTGTTGATCAGCCTTTGAATGAATATTTTCTGATGTACTCATTTCTTGTATTCTTGTACAGTAACCACAGTGAAGGGAGCATGGCATATGTTAGTAAACCATAGGAATGAATCTCCTAAACCACCATATTGAGCAAAGGAAGTCAGACACAAAAGTGTACATACTGAATGAGTTCATTTCATGAAGTTAATCTGTATTTGTAGAAATCATTCCTTAATTTTGAAAACAGTAATGACCAGGAGGACCCCATATAACACTTCTGCCTAACTGATAACGTTTTAGTTATTTACATGGGTGGTAATCATGCAACTGAAAATTTATTAAGCTATACATATGATTTATGGACTTTTTGTTTGGATATTTTACTTCAATAAAAATGGGACCGAGCATGGTGGCTCATGCCTGTAATCCCACAACTTTGGAAGGCTGAGGCGGATAGATTGCTTGATCTCAGGAGTTGGAGACCAGCCTGGGCAACCTGGTAAAACTCTGTCTCTATTAAAAATACAAAAAATTAGCCAGGCGTGGTGGCGGGCGCCTGTAGTCCCAGCTACATGGGAGGCTGAGGCAGGAGAATGGTGTGAACCCGGGAGGCAGAGCCTGCAGTGAGCCGAGATCGCGCCACTGCACTCCAGCCTGGGCGACAGAGCGAGACTCCGTCTCAAAAAAAAAAAAAAAACAAAAACAAAAATTAGCCAGTGTGGTGGTACATACCTGTCGTCCCAGTGAATTGCAAGGCTGAGGTGGGGGGATCACCCGAGCCCAGAAGGTTGAGGCTGCAGTGAGCCGAGATCGCACCACTGCACTTCATCCTGGGCGACAAAGTGAGACTCTGTCTCAAAAAAACAACAAATGTTTACTGGGGAAAATGATACAAGAAAACAGCAAACTACTTCTGGTCAGATTCTTAAAGGCAATGATCTGGAAATTGTTTTGTACAGGTTTTGCCAGAGGGAGCTACCATTTGGCTTTTTTTCCTTGACACTGCTCTGCCTAAGTTTAGACTCTTGTCATTGGCCTTGCTAGAAAAACTCCTCCTTCTCCTTCCTGCCTATATTCCACAAGCCATCATCTTCTTCCCAAAGTATGTTTCCTCAAGTTTGTCTCTCCTTTGTTTAAACAACACTGGGTTCCCATTACTCTACAGGATAAAGGACAAGACTGCAAATCTGTCATTTGGAATCTTTTGTAATTGTGGTCTACGCATGCACACATTTTTTTTCCACCTAATGCTTTTTTTTATATATACTTTAAGTTCTAGGGTACATGTGCACAACCTGCAGGTTTGTTATATATGCATACATGTGCCATGTTGGTGTGCTGCACCCATTAACTCATCATTTACATTAGATGTATCTCCTAATGCTATCCCTCCCCCCGCCCCCCACCCCACAACAGGCCCTGGTGTGTGATGTTCCCCTTCCTGTGTCCAAGTGTCTTATTGTTCAATTCCCACCTATGAGTGAGAACATGCAGTGTTTGGTTTTCTGTCCTTGCAATAGTTTGCTGAGAATGATGGTTTCCAGCTTCATCCATGTCCCTACAAAGGACATGAACTCATCCTTTTTATGGCTGCATAGTATTCCATGGTGTATATGTGCCACATTTTCTTAATCTAGTCTATCATTGATGGACATTTAGGTTGGTTCCAAGTCTTTGCTATTGTGAATAGTGCCACAGTAAACATACATGTGCATGTGCCTTTATAGCAGCATGATTTATAATCCTTTGGGTATATACCCAGTAATGGGATGGCTGGGTCAAATGGTATTTCTAGTTCTAGATCCTTGAGGAATCGCCACACTGTCTTCCACAATGGTTGAACTAATTTACAGTCCCACCAACAGTGTAAAAGTGTTCCTATTTCTCCACATCCTCTCCAGCACCTGTTGTTTCCTGACTTTTTAATGATGGCCATTCTAACTAGTGTGAGATGGTATCTCATTGTGGTTTTGATTTGCATTTCTCTAATGGACAATGATGATGAACATTTTTTCATGTGTCTGTTGGCTACATAAATGTCTACTTTTGAGAAGTGTCTGTTCTTATCCTTTGCCCACTTTTTGATGGGGGTTTTTTTTTTTCTTGTAAATTTGTTTGAGTTCTTTGTAGATTCTGGATATTAGCCCTTTGTCGGATGAGCACATTGGAAAAATTGTCTCCCATTCTGTAGGTTGCCTGTTCACTCTGATGGTAGTTTCTTTTGCTGCACGTGCACACCATTACTCTTTGGTATCCTTCCTCTCTCCTGTTTCCACAGTTAGGCTCTATTAGATGACAGAGCATCAAAATCTGGTCAGGATGCCTCAATACCCTTCAGGTATCACAAAAGGATGTAAGTGCAAAGACTGCACAGCCAGGCTGTCCAGTGCTGGAGTGTGATTCAGAGCTGTTCAGGATTCAGCTGCAGCTCCATGTAGTCATCTGGTGGTTGTACTGACTCCCTGATAATCCTAGTAATTTTTTCTTCAGGAGAAACTCTCCGCTCCTGTGCATTCTGGTGCCCCAACAACAAACAAGATCAGTTTCTTCTTGCTCTGATTATTAACGGCTGGATAATGCTTCTCTTTTGTTATCCAGTGCAATTATTCTCAGAGTTGGCTTTTGATGTATTTTGGCAATCATTTTTTAGGTTTTTGGGCTCTTATTGGTGGGAGATGCAATTCTGAGACCCCCCCTCATTCTCTGCTAATGAGCCAATAGATATTTTTATGAGAATCAAACATATACCCGTAATTCAGTCAGCTACAGCAAAGTGATGGAGTCCCAGGGAAAACCTGTGGTTACTGTTTGGAAAGGATTATTCAGAAAGGGGCTGTAAACATGAGAAGAATTCAGAAAATCCCATTGCTTTTCAAACATGTAGTCTTTTGAAATCATACTGCTGGTATAACCTTGCATATTCATTCTCAATTCTCTCCACTCCAAATTAGACTATTTTGCATTTGCTTGTTTTGTAATCCACATTGTTTGTAACATCAAAATAGTATGTTTTTTAGAATATCAGAATATTATTAACATGTCAATATTTCCTACCAAGGTGAAAGTAGAGATACTGTTCAATGTTATATTTCCAGAGACGACTTTATGTTGTTGTCCTAATCCATTTAGACTGTTATAAAAAATATCTTAGACTGCGTAACTTATAAACGGCACCAATTTATTGCTCACAGTCCTGGAGGCTAGAAAGTAAAATATCAAGGTGCCAACAGACTCGGCGTTGGTGAGAGCTGGCTTCCTTTGCTTCAAAGATGGTGCCTTCTTGCTGCATCTTCACATGGAAGAGGAACTCTCTCCTTTTGATAAGGGCACTAATCTCATTCATAACTTAATCACTTCCCAAAGAACCCGCCACTTAATACTATCTATGGGATGTTAAACATACTCATACTAACATATGAATTTTGGAGGGCACCAATATGCAGACCATAGCAGTTGTTTTGCTCAAAATTAATTCCACCGAATTAGTGAATTGGTAGAATAGCTGTTTTCATCCCTGAAAACAAATGCCCCATACCATGTGGGAGGGTCACATTAAACTCCGCCTGAGAAGGTTGGCTGCCTAGAAGTCATGTTCGTATATGACCTCAAGTGGTCATTCATTTGCTACAAAGCCCATCACCCCGTATCAATCTGTGGGTGAGAGGCAGAAGGGAAGTAGTGTGGAGGACTGGCTGCTACATGTCATGAACCATCTCAATAATTCTTGCAGTCCGACTTGAAGTATTTATGGCCGTTTTCAATTCACAGATGAAGAAAACAAGGTCCAGAGAGGTAAAGAGCCTCATCTAAGGTCCACACTGCTAGTAGTTAATGGTGTCAGATGTACATCATTCCTCTAGACTTTTACTGCCTACAGGGACGGCCAAGCTGGATCCGCTGGCCCAGGCTAAGGTCTGCACTGAGTCTGCCTCAGGGCTGGGCACCCTGCTGCTGTTCTGGCATGTTCATTTGCCCATCTCACTCTTCCTGCTTCTCTTTTCCCTTTGCAAGACATGGTATTGTGCCAGCAAGGCTGAAGAAGTTTCACAAGAATGTTATAGATATGCTTTGATTGTTTTCTGGAGGTTAAGTATGTTCTCTTCTAAACTCCCTCTAGAAAGGGAGGGAGACTAAGTAGACTAAGGCCCTCAGCCTGTTTGTTTTATTAAAATTATCATTTTGTAAATAGAGTTTTCTTTGGTGCTTTCACACTACAACAGCAGGGTTGAGCAGCTGCAACAGATGCCGTAGGAACCACAAAGCCTGAAGTATTTACTCCTGCCCTTTACAGAACAAGATTGCCAAGCCCTGTACTAGGAAATCAAGGATGCCATTCTTCTTATGTTCTGAGGGCCCAGTGGAGGCGGTTTCCAATTCATGCTGTTTCCTGCTTGTGTCGTAAATTAAGTTAATTCACAAACTGGGCTTTAGGCTCTTTATTGATATAACAGAGCTCAAATAGCCACTGCTTAGGTGCTAGATTTAAAAAAATGAAGTGAGAGAGAGAGAGACGCACAGAGAAAAGCTTTATTGTTTATCATTTACCACCTATATAAGAATGGTGTGCAGGGCACACAGGTGCACCGATGAGGAAGTATAGTATTTTTTTCTGTGAGTCAGAGGAGATACAGATTGGAGGGTTAAATGTGGCTGATGAAGGAGGAGTAGAAGTTCTTCAGGGAAAGTGGAAGAGAGAGCATCCTCGGAAAGGGAAACAAGAGGGAGGAGTGGCCAAGAGAAACAGCAGTGAGTGTGGCAAGTGGGTCACTGGCCCAGGAGCACGGCAGCGAGGACTAGAGAAAACCACTGAGATATCTTAGGCAAGAAAGGGTATGATGTTTTGAGGGGGACTGAGATGATGACTCAGCAGTTTGACAGCACATGTAGTGATCTCTATTCATCACGAATCCCTCTTCCTGGTGCCTAGCACAATCCTATACACATAGAATTTGTTTCATACATATGCTTGTGACCTATCATTACTAAAAATATTTGTAGTTAGTTCCATCTCCCAGCACCAAAAGCTGTGATTCGGACCCGCTGCTCTTGGGGCTCTAAGCCATCTCTCGACACCGTCCGTGAATCCACATGACGTGTAGGAGGTGGGGTGGATTATCCTGATGCTAAATTCCCTATTGTCCTTTAAACTGTAGGATAGAATTGTAGAAGTCATGTGGCTGAGCTGTATTAGAAAGAACAAGCACAAACTATCTATTAAGAGTAGTAAAAATATCTTTATTTGGAGAAATGCTCAATCTAATTTCTGAATTTCTTGGCTAGGGAGCAAAGACATTAAATAAACATAAGATACGATTATGGATGCAATAAACTGAGTCATTACCTTTTTATGAGAGAAGAACAGATACACTGAGTAGTGTTTCTTCCTTCAGATGAAAAGCCAATTAAAAATAGAGTCTAATAATTATACTTAAACTCACCTTTGTTCTTGCGGCATAGACTATTTAGGGTCACGGTCACTTAAAATATTCTGGCAGTCACGCCACTGTTGACTATTATTCTTTGATTCTAAGACATCCATATGATGGCTACTAATGGTCACAAATAAGAATGGCTACTAATGACGAGGTTCACTGCACACCTGTGCTTGCACTGGACATGGTCATATTCACTGTCTTTAATCCTGACCACCTCTCATTCAGATACGTTCAGTGCAGGGAACTGATTCAGGTTGTTCACTATTACAGGTGAGTACAGGTTTAAATATGCACGTGGCTATTACATGTGCATAATGCCTGGAGTTCTGGAGTAACATACAGGGATAATCTTAGAGACGGGGAAGACACTCCTGGTGGTAGAAACTACAGGATTCATTTAAATAAAACTCAGATTTTCAAAGCACAGTTGACTGCTGGTTTTAGTCTCTGTTTATTGGAATTTGGACATCAGCATGCCTTGGACTTGGATTGTTTGTTTCACCACCATGACCCCAGAGCCAAGAGAGCATATGCTCAATAAATATCGCTTGAATGAACAAACAAATAAGCAAATTATTAATTAATAATTAATGGAAGATTTTTTATTTGTCAACGTAATTGCCAATAATTTCTTCTAAAACATGGTTTTCTAGTACAGTTAAATGGCTACATTTGTTAAGTAATGCAACAAACAAAAATCGTGTTTTAACACACATCTTTTCTCCAAGGCAAGCAATATATAAATAATAACACAAACCCAAACTCTAAATATCTTTAAAACTGTGTTATGCCAACAAACCCTTAAATGGCTTCTCATGTGCATTTTGTTAACTTTGTAACACCTGTATAATAAGGACATTGGATTTCCTCTATGCATCAGAGATCCACAATATCCATTCGATGCCTCCAGAAATAAATATGTATCTACAGACCATTCCTTCAGCAAAATAACTATAAATCTAGTAGATTCTCTAGATACACATTTGTTTTCTAAAAGGAGAGAGTTGAGGCAGAGAGTTATGACATGGTTTTCTTTTTTCTTTTCTTTTCTTTTTTTTTTTTTGAGACAGAGTCTCACTCTTGTCTCCCAGGCTGGAGTGCGATGGCGTGATCTCGGCTCACTGTAAGCTCTGCCTCCTGGGCTCATGCCATTCTCCTGCCTCAGCCTCCCGAGTAGCTGGGACTACAGGCACCCGCCACTACGCCCGGCTATTTTTTTTGTATTTTTAGTAGAGATGGGGTTTCACCGTGTTAGCCAGGATAGTCTTGATAGTCTGACCTCGTGATCCATCCGCATCGGCCTCCCAAAGTGCTGGGATTACAGACGTGAGCCACCGCGCCCAGCCGTGACATGGTTTGCAAAGCACCAGGTGTTCTTGATTTTATTCTGTTCACTGAATGTATATCTTTCAACAAATATTTTCTATACAATTTCTCAAGATAAAAGATCCTATTTATTTATTGTAAAGCATTCTATTCAAATTTCCAGGGACCTAGACTTCGGGAATTGATATCACATTATATTTTTGGGGATATCCACTGAAACAACTATGTGCATTTTCGTGGTATTTAATATCAGTGCTTACAATCCTGCCTACAGACAGTCACTACCCCACCCTCAGGAGGGCTTAAGTTTGAAGTCTGTCTGCTTTGCCCTAAGGTTTTCACTATGCTCTTCTCATGAAACATTTAACATGAAATAGAAATAAATTATTGCTCTCATATTTTGTATAGGGCTAGGAGAAGGGCTGAAAAGTTTGCTACTTCTGATAACCTATTTTGGAAGGGCAACATTTATCCCCCCAGTGACTCAGAGAGTAAACATATTAACTATATCAAACACTAAACTTCAATTATCAACCTGTTTGGCCTTTAAGAATCGGTAAAAGATAGATTCTTTATTGTTGCATGCTATCTGGATAGTCCTTCTTGTTCTCATATAAGAAACTATTGTAGTAAAAAAATTTTGTAACTTATAGTCACATGGCCATTCTAATCATGAACATTTGCTGTTTGCATGCACTATTTAGAAAATTATTTGCTAAATAAATATGTAGCAAATTGTTTTAGATGCAACTAACAACAACAATAAAATAAACACATGAAACAAGCAGTTATTGGAAGAATATGTAACAGGTCACACAAGTAAGGAAATGCCAAAGAGCCAGTCCTTGAGGAGAGTAGAAACCAGGTTGACTTAGGGATCTGGTTGGTGGAAAATAACAGACCAATTCATTGAATATCTCCTGCAGGATTGATTAACTTTAAATATTTGTCTGCTATTACTATACACATATTCCAATCTCCTTGGAAAAAATATGTGATTGTGTAGTTCAGGTCATAAACAACTCCATGACCAGGAGTAGTAGTAGGAAACTCAACTTCCAGAGTGCTATTCATAGCTGGAAGAGGCAGAAAAATTCCTAGGTAGACGGGGCAGATCCCCAGTGAAACTCAACCTTCAAGCCAAAAACGCCCTGAAGACTGAAAACCAGGCTGTCAGATGACCCAAAGTGAGAACTTCCTCAATGCCTTTTAGGCAGTCTAATGGTGCTTTTTCCCGGCCTGCCCATGGACCAATCAGCACATACTCCCCAATTTTGAGTCTGCAAAAACCCCAGACTCAGCCACATGTTGGGACTACTCGCCTTCGGATAAGGGCTACTCACTTTGGGTCGCCTCTCATGTTGAGAGCTGCTCTGTAACTCAATAAAACTTTTCTCCACCTTGTTCACTCTCTGGTTGTCCACATAATCTCATTCTTCTTGGATGTGGGACAAGATCCAGGACCTGCGGAATGGCAGGTGTGAAAGGAGCCATAACACTGTAGCCCTCATGCCTTCCACTGGTGCTGGGCAGCCACCCACCATGACAGGAAGCCATGGCGAGGCAGGGCCAGACCAGGCCAGGAGATGTGGGCCTAAGCAGGGTGGCGGGACCAAATGAGCTGTAACATGAACAAGCTGAAACACATTCCTAGCCAGCCTGCCCAGCTGTGGGCAGTGACACACTCCCATTCTCCAGACTATGAAAGAAGAGCTCTGACCCTTCTGGGGCCCAGACCTCAGGTCTCCCTGAGCCAGAATTGTGATCTACTGTAACACCCGCTTGGGGTTCTGCAGTTGCTGACATCTCAAGTTTTTGGATGCCACTATGTCCCCTTTGTCCAGATGCCAGTACCCAAAGCAGAAGATGCTTGAGGCATGCCTGGTCTAGCCACAACCTTGCACAGGGCTCACACCTATGCTGGCGGCTGGAGCTGGCTGCCCTGTTGCAGCAGCCAGTGTGCCTGGCTGTGCACTATGGCCAGACCCCACACTCACTTCCTTACACACCCCTCACCACTCTGCACCTGGCTCATCCAAGGTGAGAGTGCAATCTGGGCCGATAGCATGAGCCAAGCACAGCCTGCCAGGCAAGTGGGCAGAGCCAGCTCAGTGGTCACAAGTGAAACTTGGGGACACGTGCCACCAGCCACTGAAGTTTCCACATGGTGAAGTGGCACCCAAAGAATCCTGAGCCACTATGACCTGAGTGTCTCTCCCCCAGATTCACAGGTCAAAATGTAGTCACTGATGTGATGCTATTAGGAAGTACAGCCTTTGGGAGCTGATTAAATGGTTACAAGATTAGAGGGTCTCCTCCCCATAAATGGATCAGTGCCCTTCTAAAAGAGACCTGAGAGAGACCCTTCACTTCTTCCACCATATGAGTTCATAGAAAGAAATTGCCTCAATTATCCAGAAGGTGGCCCCTCACCAGACCCTGTATCCACTGGCTCCTTGACCTTGGACTTCCCAGCCCCCAGAATTATGAGAAGCAAATTTCTGTTGTGTATAAGGTGCCTTATTTATGACATTTTTTTACAGCAGCCAAAATACACTAAGAGGCAGGGCCACCGAAACCTTTGCAAAAGAGGAGATGTAGGTTTCAGAGAGAAATCCACAGGGCTTTCCCCCAAAAAAGAGTTGGGCACTGGGAAGACAAGCAAAACAGGCAAGTTTCCACCAGGGAATGGAAGCCACATTTTCCTTCAGTGTGTAGGCAGACCACTTGAATCTCCTTGGTTTTGGAGTCTTCCCAGTAGATTTAACATGGCTTTTGTATATCACTGATATCACTGAATTGGATTCAGTGATCATTTAGAAAGCCTGTTGTGAGGCTAGATGAATATTATCAGGTTGACTATATCTAGTACACCTCTAGAGAATAAAAACCCAACAATATGTACTAATTTCAAATTAAGCAAAATGCTTTTCTTGATTGTGATAACACAGTACAGAATTTTTGGTATCATAGGGTCAACTTATTAATGCCGATTATTCCAAAGTTCTCTAGGCCCAGGAGGTAAGATAGAACTAGACCCGTAAATTATGTATTGTTTCTAAAATGTATCATTGAAATAAAAAAAAACCTGCAGGCAGATGATGTTTTTGGATGTCTCTAGTAGTTGCTATGTGTAGCACCCCACAGGATGTTTTTCCAGAAAGAATCACCAGTAAACCACATGAATCCAAAATGGAATATGGCTCAGCTGTTTTCCACTTATATGAAGTTAAGGTAATGATTTACCTAGATTGAGCCTGGCAGAGGGAAAGGGTTGGGGAGATTGCGAGAGGAGGAGATGGAAGGAAGTGAGAAGAGGGATGATGGTAAGTTCTGTAAGTGTAGAATGTTCAAGTTAGAAGGTACCCTAGAGATTATTTAGTGTAAAATTCTTGTTTTATAAATGAGAAAACTGAGGACCATAGTGGGGAGGTCTTTAAGATCATATACAATACTTGAGATGCTTACTTATTAAAGTCCTAAAGGAAGGACGGATTATTTGGATTTCCAAAGGAGAGGACCTATTTCATAGAGAAAGAAACCCAGTAGTGTACAAGAAGAAATTCCAGAAGAAGAAGAGTTAATAAACCGAAAAAAATTATGCAAGACATTGCTCTTGTCTGGTTGCAAAATTCGAATTCTATTAATTCTACCTTTACTGACTTGCATTTTATATACTACTTAGAAGAATTTATCTGGCTGGAGACCACAGCCTACTTGTTCTTGTGAGAAAAAGAGTATGCTCTTCAAAAACTGTAAAAGGAAGAATACATGAAATATAAGAAAAATTTTCTTTAACGGACTTTATTTGTATATGTACTTATAAGTCTGTAAACAAAAATAAAATCACAATAAGTTTGTTTAGGTAAAGTAGCTCATCTTGAAACCTCCGTTTCAAGCTAGCACATTTTCTTGATGTTTACTTCCTAGGTTTAAAGTACACTACTTTGGGGAATCATGATGTTTTTTCACAAGCGTTAATTAAGTAAATTTCTAAATCATTTAGAATGATTTATTGATTTACACTAAATAAATGATTTATTGATGAATGTTATTCATTTCTTCATAGGTGGGAATGGAGGAAACATTTGAAGAGTTTGATGTTTGAGCATCCTAGCTGAGTTGAGAATCTGTGCTCAGCTATGTGGACTTTAAACTCTTCTTCCTTACCCATGCCCAAATCCCAAACCTTGGCAATGAATGTGCATTTTTCTCTTTATCCCATTTTATCCAGCCTCTGTGTATCACAGGATTTTTGTCCAAGGATTAAGTCTTTCCGTGTATCTTGAATGCCTCATTCAAAATCTACAAAGATCTGAGGAGTTTCGTCCCTCCAAACACAATCATTTGCCTTACTGTGAGCTTGGTTCAGCCTTGTCTAAGAATGCACTTCCTCTGGTTTCTGGAAGAGCAAATAGAATGAAAGGAAGTACAATTTCCATCTAACATGATAGTAGCAGTCCCCTTGACATTGTGACAGCATATCGAAACATATGAGTTAGATTCTCTTACTAGAAAATCAATAGTTATTTGCATCGATTTCACTGAGCAATGCACAATGGAAAGAGATGGGGAATCAGACGTGGGTTCAAGTCCTGGCTCTAGAGTTCTTTGGCTATGTATTTTCAGACAAGCTGTGTCATTGCTCTGAGCTTTAGTGACTTCATCTACACACAGGGATTATGATGATACCCTCCTCACATGGTCATCATGATAGTCAAATATAAGGATTTCTTTTTGTGAACTAAATTATGCTAGCAAATAAGTTGTCACGGCAAATAGCTTCAAAACTAAGGTACTTTTTTTGGGTATGCAGATCAGGCTTCATTAGTTATAAAACACCAATAGAAATTTAGTAACTGAGATAACAGCCTAGTACTTTTTTTCTCTAGAATAGTTTATATTTCATGAGATATTCTTTAAAAAAAACTTCTCAAGATATTAGTATTAAATTAGACAAGATAATTAATTCTGAAATAATTACCCAAACAATTAGATTGATTGAAATATCTCTAGTGAAAATGAGTTAATTGAATGCTAGGGGCTATTTGTAAGCAAAACTGTTCTCTCTTTCTCTTTGTGTGTGTGTGTGTGTGTGTGTGTGTGTATAATTTGCATATCTGTAGATGGATGTTTGGGTGGATGGAAGATGGATGGATGGATAGAAGGATGGATGGATAGATAGGTAGATAGACAGGTAGACAACGGTATGGACTCCTTTAGAAGAAAAGAATGGGAAGGTAGGAAAAGGGAATGATGAGTTCAAAACAGAGCTTCTTGACCCTGGGGTTTGGGGTGGGGTGAAAACCAGTAGAATTCTGGGGAGTACACGCTAAGTAAGTTTCAAGAAAATTCTGACATCAATTTTGCATGATTTACTTTCACCTGTAAATGTCCTATCTTTGCAAAAACAATTAGGGAAAACTTAAACTAGTTACAAAGTGTCACTTTGGTCTTTCTCCTCCAAATAATCTCTCGATTGCCTCAAATTTAAGCTTTCTGAACCATGAGTCTGATGATGTCACTTTGGGATGCTAGCCTTTCTCTGCCTCCTGATGGCCAGAAAATTTAAAAAGTTATTCAACCTGGTGTTTGAGAGCCTCTAAGTAGGGTGGCAGTTTACAGACCTGTCCTTTAATCTTAATCATCATATCCCTTTTTCTTTCTGAACTTCCTGAGCATAGAGTATCTTCCTTTACAAAACCCCCTTAACACTATTCAATAAAATTTAAGGCAACAGAAACCAAACCCAAATACACTTAAACAAAAAAAGGAAATATTTGTCTCCCATAACTGGGAAACAGGAGGATGGCTGGCTTTAGACCCTGTTGGAACCTGAGCTCAAGAAACCTTTCTCCCTCCATCTTTTACCTCTGCCTCCTTGCTTGGCTTTGCTCCTTCTTCTCACCCGGCTCTATCCCGGCAGCCAGGAAATAATTCTTCAGGCGCCAACACCTTAAAATTCAGAAACTCAGGGGACAAAAGAAACTTCTGTCCACACCAGGGACCAAGGATCAAGCGTCAGGGAAGACACAGGCCCTCCGTGGGCTGAGAGGGGGCAGGAGAGACTGCAACAGTTCACGAGATCTCAAAATACGGAGGCCCTCAGTCAGGGCTGTCCAGAGAACAGAAGCAACAGGGTGTGTGTGTGTGTGTGTGTTTGTGCTGGCGCACACACAGAGAGAGAGAGAGAGAGAGAGAGATTTTTATGAATAGTCTGATGTGATTTTGGAGACTGGAAGGATCTGCCAGCAGGTTGGAGACGCAGGAACAGCTGATGTTGCAGTTGAAGCCCAGAGACTGGCTCCTGGCGGAATTTGCCCTTGCTCAGCGGAGATGAGTCTTTTGTTCTACTCAGATCCTCAGCTGACTAGATGGGGCCCACCACATTAGAGAGAGAAATTTGCTTTACTCAAAATCCACAAATTTAAATGTAAATCTCATCCAGAAACACTCTCGGAGAAACATCCAGAATAATGTTTGTTTGTTTGTTTTTTGACAGAGTCTCACTTTGTCACCCAGGCTGGAGTGCAGTGGTGTGATCTCAGCTCACTGCAAACTCCGTCTCCTGTGCTCAAGCGATTCTCATTCCTCACCCTCCCAAGTAGCTGGGACTACAGGCAGCTAATATTGGTACTGTTAGTAGAGACCAGGTTTCACCATGTTGTCCAAGCTGGTCTCGAACTCCTGACCTCACATGATCCACCCGCCTCCCAAAGTTCTGGGATTACAGGCATGAGCCAGTGCGCTGGGTTCCAGAATAATGTTTAACCAAATATCTAGATACCTTGGCTCAGCTAAGTTGACATAATGTAACCATCACTGGGAGTTTACTTTGCAAAGAAAATGCAGACTGTGTTACCAGATGACAGGGGGAATTGTTTTAGGTGTATATTATTCACTTATCCTCACTTTTATAGCACATATTTATTCTGACACACACACACACGTAGACACTCACATACACATATACATTAGGTCTCTTCTAAATTCAGAGCCTTTCCTTTGTGGGGATCTAGAGAGTCACATTTCTTTTATTATTACCTTCTGCACCTTATAAAATATACCACACAAAGTAGAGAACAATAGAAATAACTGTTTGATAAACTGGAGTAAATGAAATGTAACTGAAACAACACAAATAAAGTCACCAGGAGACCTAAGTACATGATGACTTCACCTTTGTTTTGCAAAGGAAAAAGGAAAACAGCAGAGCTGATGGCCAACTGGAGGGTCTCCAAGTGTCCCTCTACCCTTTCCATTCCATGATGGAGAAACGAGGGGAGAAGCACTGTTTACATTTTATGACTGTCTTGAATAGGGGCAATTACCTGACAAGTTTAAACGGTTTCTAAGTCCTTGTGTTTCTTCCCCAGTGTAGAAGATAGGTTTTGAGATGGCAATACATTCATTTACTTGTTTTCACTCTCCACTGGTTCCATCGAGGTCAATATCTTAGAATCAGGCTGAGGTCACAGAGAATGAGTGGTTTGTGACCTGCATACACCTTAGGATTTTTAAATTTGGCTTTTTTAACTGCGTTTACCTTATTTTAAAAATACTGATGAGATCGAGGAGTGAGATTTCACATTAATATTTAGAATACACGACTTTTTGAAAGAAGAAGGAGGAGGAGGACGATGAAGAATGAGGAGGAAAACCAAGAGGAAGAGGGAAAAGAGGAGGAGGAGAAGGTGCATGAGCATGTATAGTTTATGTATATGAATGTGTGTCTACGTATGTGGGTTTTTGTGTGTATATACCCAGGCTGAGTTCAGATAAACCACTAGCAATTATGGTCACCGAGACACAAATATAGCTTTACCCAAAAACATCCCTGTAGCACTCTGGTTTGCCAAGTAAGATTTCACCAGTTCCTGCTCACATTTATTTATTCATATACTCATTCAACAAACTATCCCAGACGTAAAAGACAGCTGGTCTTGTTCGTGGAGAGGCTCACAGTGCTGACGAAAACAGGGCAGCAATTCCCTAGGGATAGTGTATTACTTCAAGAATCCCTTAATAAAAAATAAATACAAACAACAGAAATAGTGGACATTTATTGGTGTCTTACAATGTCTTAGACACTGAGACACATGCTTTGTATACTTTAATTCAAACAAATATTATAGTCACTCATTTTAGAAATTTTGCACTTGAGACACAGAGGGCTTAAGTGATATTAACACTTGTCTGCGTGGATCTCTGGCCAAGAACTGTCTGTTGCTTATAACAACCACATGCCAGGTATTTTCATTCAATGCACAGGCATATACGAAAGTAACCATATATATAGCCAGTGATAAACTTAAAACACATATGTGATTATTATGCATCTAAATTCACATGGGTAGAAAGCTAGAAGTCGGAGATACAATAATTCCAATTCATTTAAATCCACGACCGGTTCTCCATTCATAAACCTATAACCTGTAGAATTTCTGAAACATAAAATGCACATGTCAAAACTGCTGCAATTTTACTTAAGCATTTTTTTTAATTTCCAAGAAGGATAATTTCTTTCTACCAGCAATCTAACTTCTGCTCACTGCCAAATGTATTTGATGAAGTTTCAAAGATATTTTATTAAGTGAGTTACACACACACACACACACACATGCACACACACACGCACACACACACACACCATACTCTGGACAGAATTAGTCCACGTTTCCTATAGGTGTCAGACTGCAAAACTAGCATCAAAATAGAAAATGGCACTTTCTTCTGTTCTATTACAATCCTGATTATTTTTTTTTACATAAATAGAACCCCAGTTGGACTGCCTGTACATCAAAGGCAAAGCTGCATTAAGGAGTAGTCAGGTGCTGAGGCTGGCTGGCTTCTGACAGCTTTCAGCCGCTTTGATCAGACACCTATCAGCACAAGCAGGCACCTTTTTTTTTTTGCCTTTTGTCTGAGTCAGGAAATGAGAGAGATGATAGCTGCCTTTTGGTCCTAATCCTAACCACTCTGCTTGACAGGAGATGAAAGGAACACCAATTACCACTGGTAATGGCTGACTACAGTGTGCATTCATTATCCAAGTTATCATTACAAATTACATGGTATTCTTCGTTACCTGAGGAAAGGAATATTTAAAGCAAGCAAACCCTCTACCAGCAATATTTGATGAGCCCCAAGAGAAAAGCCCTCTGTCAAAGTGTTTTCAACACAGCCTTACCCAGAAGACAAAATCAGATGAAGATCCCCGGGTCTCACTGGTACTTGTTTTCCCTGACGGTCTCCAGCTGAGAGCTGTGTGTGTGTGTGCACACGCGCGCATGCGTGTGCCTGTGTGTGTGTGTGCCTGTGTCTGTGTAAAGCTATGAAATGAGATAACTCCGTGCTTGATGAAGCTATAGCTTAGCTTAGAGATCTCTTGTCTCCAAATGTTTTATCCAGGGCAGTTTACGTTGTTGCTTTTGGGCCTCAGTAGATGAGTCAGCATGTGAAGAACACATCCATTTAATAAATTGATTTCAAGGTATAGCTATGAAACCTATGCATTATTAGCCATACATTTGTTACAGGTACACATATGTACGTGTGTTGATCCAGAGATCTAGACTTGTGCAATGTCTGAAGTAACAACCGTAACAGTATTGATATTTGCAGTTACTGTTCCCATAACCGCATGCATGTATACGTCTGTGCATGTGCACCTGCGTGTGATCACATGATGGTGGGGAGGGTGGACTCATATCTGCGACAGAAACTTAGGGACTATCTAACATTGATGTGTTTTCATTTAATCTTCATACCAATGTGGAAACATAGGTGTTATTATAAAATGTTAAAATGAGACAAACAATAATTGAGGAAGTTATTGTAAATTGTTCAGAGTCAACTGCAAAAAAAAGTCATGAATTTTAGGTCCAGGTTTATCTGATATATCTTTGAATTATTTTATTGTGTTTGACTCTTCTTATTCTCATGAACTTGTTTAGATATTTATACCAGTTTATGATCTATTTTTAACCATATACTCTTCTCAGTCTGTCAGTCCTACCCTGCCTGCAACGCCCAGATCATCTGTCACCAGTTTGTGAAAGTTGACTTTATTATTCTGTTGAAAATAAATCTCTCTAACTTTCAAATATCCATGGCACAGCTCTCATTGTGATAAGCAGTAGAGTTCTGTATATATTTGGTATGTCCATGAAGGTCTGAGCTCCTTGAAGATGTGGCCAAATCTTACTCGTCTCTGTAAGTGAAACTTAGCACAGTGCCTGAAAAAGAGAACAGAGTGAATATTAAATAAATATTTAAGTCAAACTAAATCAATTATTAGAAGAATAGTCATTATATTCCTTGAAGGGGTTCATAAATGGCAATTGGTTCTTCTAAAATTATTTAATCTACTTTAGCCTTAATTTTAAAAAATTTATTTTCCATGAAGAAACTCTAATCTAAAAGAAAATTTAACTGAATAACTTTCCATAACTAAAAAGAAATAGTATTGTTGTTTTAAAATAGTGGTTCTGGGCTGGGTGCAGTGGCTCACACCTGTAATCCCAGGACTTCGGGAGGCCGAGGCGGGCAGATCACCTGAGGTCAGGAGTTTGAGACTAGCCTCACTGACATGGTGAAACCCTGTCTCTACTAAAAATACAAAATTAACCAGGCATGGTGGTGGGCTCCTGTAATCTCAGCTACTCAGGAGGCTGAGGCAGGAGAATAATTTGAACCTGGGTGGTGGAGGTTGCAGTGAGCTGAGATTGTGCCATTGCACTCTAGCCTGGGCGACAGTGGGAGACCCCATCTCAAAAAATAAAATAAAATAAAATAGTGATTCTGCTTTTGTTAATAGTGAAATTGATTGTACAAGACAAAGATAATTTTAACCTCTGGACGAAGAGTTAAAATCCATAAGTGTACACGTATGCACGTGCACACACACAACACAACTATTTGAAGACATTGGATACATTTCAATAGCAGGCCAAGTTGGAGGAGTGTTAATATTGAAAGAATTGCACTGGGTGAGATTTGCTGGGGCAGGGAAGAGGGAATTCTGAATTTATGAAAATAAGAACATTCAAAACCTATCACCATCTCTCCTTGTAAATGGCAGTGGTTTAACCTGCAGTAGAGGCTGGAACTGGGAGGGCATTTTTCAGCTCCATCCGACGGATGCATGACTCTCATGAACATAGATGTAATTATTTCTAACAAAATATTTGCAAGTAACATCAAATAATGTATAAAATGAATAATACACTATGATGAAGTAGTGTCTATTCAAGGAATGCAGAGTTAGTTTGCACATGAAAATCAAACGTAATTTATCACAATAATAGACTTTAAAAAAACCATTATTTTCTGCGTAGATGCAGAAGAACTTTTGAGAAATACAATATCCATTTCCTTAAAAAAAAAAAAGTCACGGCAAACAAGGGAGAGAAAGGAACATCCTGAACCTAATAAAGGCATTTACAAAAAGCCTGCAAGTAACAGCTAACATCACACTTAATAGTAAAAGACTGAATGTTTTTTCTCTAAGATAAAGAACAAGTAACAATGTATTGGAGGCTTGATAAGGAGACAAAAATAATGAAAGGCATCTAGATTTCAAAAGAAGATGTGAAATTGTCTTTATTCAAGATGATAGGGTTATTGAGGTAGAAAATCCTGTAGGATCCACAGAAAATTACTAGAACACATAGATGAGGTAAGAAATGATCTTGTATGATATAAGATTGATATCCAATAATGTATTGTGTGCATTTATGTATTTTGACACACAGCAACTGACTAGAAATTGAAATAATAACATTCACAATAGCAACGAAGATATTAGTTTTGGTAAAATTATAAGTTTTACCAAACATGTTTAAGACCCATACAGTGAAAAATATCAAATATTGGTGACAGAGAGTGAAGGGGTCCTACAGAAATGGAGAAGTGTCTTTTTTTTAGTTAATGTGTCAGTTGATTGCATATTGATTAATAGGTTCAATGTGATTACAATGAAAATCATTGCAGCTTTTTATTTATAGAAATTGAGGAGCTGATTCTATAACAAAGAATGAAAATGCATAGGCTATTAACTAACCAAAACAATTTTGTAAAAGCAGACAAATTTGGAGACAAAAAAAATACTACTTAAAACAATTAAGTGTACGGTAATAAAGACAGTGTTATTAACAAAATGATAGATGACTAGATCAATGTGCAGAATATAGAGAGTCTAGAAGAAGATCAATATGTGCATATTGGCAAAAACAACAGTTTTCCCCCCAAACAGAAACAAATTTAGGATGTCCACTTGCACTACTTCTATTCAACATTGTACTGGAGATTCTAGCCAGGGAAGCAAGGCAAGAAATATATATTTAAAAAAAAGACATCCAAGTGGAAATAGAGAAACAGTTCTGCCTTTATTGGCAGATGACATCATCATCTATATTAAAAATGCTATAAAATTTGACACAAAGCTACTAGAACTAATAAGTGTAGCACACTCACACAGCACAAGATGAACTAACACAAATCAATTATCTTTCTATAGACAGTCAAAAGCAATCTGAAATTTTTTCTGTTTTTTTTGAGATGGAGTCTTGCTCTGTTGCCCAGGCTGGAGTGCAGCAGCACAATCTTGGCTCACTGCAAGCTCCGCCTCCCAGGATTCATGCCATTCTCCTGCCTCAGCCTCCCGAGTAGCTGGGACTACAGGCGCCCGCCACTACGCCCAGCTAATTTTTGTATTTTTAGTAGAGACAGGGTTTTACCGTGTTAGCCAGGATGGTCTCGATCTCCTTACCTCGTGATCCGCCCGCCTCTGCCTCCCAAAGTGCTGAGATTACAGGTGTGAACCACTGTGCCCAGCCAGCAATCTGAAACTTTAAAACGCCATATAGTATAGCATCAGAAGTCGAATATATTTAGGGATAAATCTTAGAAAAAAATCAAGATCTTATCCTGAAGTCTATAAAATATTTTAAAAATAAAAACTGTAAAATCTTAGTGATACTGTGTTTGGCTGAGATTTCTTAACTACAAGACAGAAAGAATAAATTATATTTAAAACTTCCTAAATTTTTTTTTTTTTGATTATTATACTTTAAGTTTTAGGGTACATGTGCGCAATGTGCAGGTTTGTTACATATGTATACATGTGCCATGTTGGTGTGCTGCACCCATTAACTCATCATTTAGCATTGGGTATATCTCCTAATGCTATCCCCCCCCGCCCCACCCCCACAACAGTCCCTGGTGTGTGATGATCCCCTTCCTGTGTCCATGTGTTCTCATTGTTCAGTTCCCACCTATGAGTGAGAACATGCGGTGTTTGGTTTTTTGTCTTTGCAATAGTTTGCTAAGAATGATGGTTCCCAGTTTCATCCATGTCACTACAAAGGACATGAACTCATCATTTTTTATGGCTGCATAGTATTCCATGGTGTATATGTGCCACATTTTCTTAATCCAGTCTATCGTTGTTGGACATTTGGGTTGGTTCCAAGTCTTTGCTATTGTGAATAGTGCCGCAATAAACATACGTGTGCATGTGTCTTTATAGCAGCATGATTTATAATCCTTTGGGTATGTACCCAGTAATGGGATGGCTGGGTCGAATGGTATTTATAGTTCTAGATCCCTGAGGAATTGCCACACTGACTTCCACAATGGTTGAACTAGTTTACAGTCCCACCAACAGTGTAAAAGTGTTCCTGTTTCTCCACATCCTCTCCAGCACCTGTTGTTTCCTGACTTTTTAATGATCACCATTCTAACTGGTGTGAGATGGTATCTCGTTATGGTTTTGATTTACATTTCTCTGATGGCCAGTGATGACGAGCATTTTTTCATGTGTTTTTTGGCTGCATAAATGTCTTCTTTTGAGAATTGTCTGTTCATATCCTTTGCCCACTTTTTGATGGGGTTTGTTTTTTTCTTGTAAATTTGTTTGAGTTCATTGTAGATTCTGGATATTAGCCGTTTGTCAGATGAGTAGGTTGCGAAAATTTTCTCCCATTTTGTAGGTTGCCTGTTCACTCTGATGGTAGTTTCTTTTACTGTGCAGAAGCTCTTTAGTTTAATTAGATCCCATTTGTCAATTTTGGCTTTTGTTGCCATTGCTTTTGGTGTTTTAGACATGAAGTCCTTGCCCATGCCTATGTCCTGAATGGTATTGCCTAGGTTTTCTTCTAGGGTTTTTATGGTTTTAAGTCTAACATGTAAGTCTTTAATCCATCTTGAATTAATTTTTGTATAAGGTATAAGGAAGGGATGCAGTTTCAGCTTTCTATATATGGCTAGCCAGTTTTCCCAGCACCATTTATTAAATATGGAATCCTTTCCCCATTGCTTGTTTTTGTCAGGTTTGTCAAAGATTAGATAGTTGTAGATATGTGGCATTATTTCTGAGGGCTCTGTTCTGTTCCATTGATCTATGTCTCTGTTTTGGTACCAGTACCATGCTGTTTTGGTTACTGTAGCATTGTAGTATAGACTTGATCAAAATTAAAAATGATTATTCTTCAAAACCTCTTTAAAACTGAAAATGCAAACTGTAGGCTTTAAGGAAACTTTTGCAAAACAAAGAAATTGTATCTCTTATATATAAACAACAATCACAACTCGATAATAACAAAGTCATAATAATCACAAAGTCATAAATTCAATAATCACAAAGTCATAAACTTCTCAGAAACATGATCAAGAGATTTGAAAGACATATGGCCAAAAAATGAATGGTTATGTCACCAAAGAATGTATATGCATGGCAAACAAATACTTGAAAAGATATTTAATATTATTACTCATTAAAGAAACACAAATTAAATTTCCCATGAAATACCACTATGTACATACTAGAATGGCTACAGTGTAAAATTGACTATGTAGGTAAAATGTCATAAAATTATTCACATCTTTGACTTACCAATTTCACTTCTAGGAAGTATTCCTATAGAAATAATGAAAAGTGATACTCATGGTATAACATAAAGAACTAGAGAATAGTCCACAGTGCAAAAGCCATTAACATGACTCCTGCTGTTATATTTGTACTAATGAATACCAAACAGCTATTAAAATTACGATCTCAAAAGGTCATGCTAAGTGAAAACATCAAAATGTAGAACTTCATATGCCCTATGATCTCAGTTGATCAAGTCAATTAGAATAAAGCACATTTAGATAACAATAGTAAGATTAGAGGTGATTTTTCTTTTCTATATGTTTCTATATTTTCAAATTTCTACAATGTCAATACATTACGCTAATATCAATTGTATTACTCCTTTTTCACACTGCTATAAAGAATGGCCAGAGACTGGGTAGCTTATAAAGAAAAGAGGTTTAATTGACTCACAGTTCTGCATGGCTGGTGAGGCCTCAGGAAACTTACAGTCGTAGCAGAAGGAGAAGCAGGCACGTCTTACACAGCAGCAGGTGAGAGAGAGAGAGCGAGCAAGAGCAGGGAAAACTGCTTTATAAAAGCATCAGATTTCATAAGGACTTATGCACCATAAGAACAGCATGGAGTAACCTCCTCCATGATCCAATCACCTCCCACCAGGTCCCTCCCTTGACACATGGGGATTACAATTTGGATTACAATTGTTGATGCCATATGGGTGGGAACACAGCCAAACCACATCATCAATATTTGTTTATTTAAAAATAATATGTATTTTTGCATATTATATGTGTTTTAAAACATATTTATGTACATGTGCATTTATTTAGTATCCTATATATTTAATAAATACATTTAAAAAGACGGCATTATTTGTGGTAGTCTTATTTTTTACGGGCAATTTTTATAGAGCACTTACTTTGCGTCAGTCTCTTTTTAACCGCTATGTACACATTTCCTTTCTTAACCTGTTCATGTATTTTGTGGACACTGTATTCAACACTATTTACACTGGAGAAAACCAAAACCACAGCATCAGTAATTTATGCAAAGTCCCTCAGCACTTAAGAACCTGTATCAGATACCCCTGTAGTTTAGCAGTAGAGATTTCACTCTTCACCATGCTTGCATACTGTTCTCTGAAAAGGATTTTAAAAAAGCCAAGATTTGTTTCTCTGTATTCCGTTCTTCGTTTTTCTTGTCTTCTCTTTCTAAGTATTATTCTACAGGTGAACTCTCAGTGTTTTAAACCTTAACCTGCCCACAGGCTTACCTTAGTCTTTTCTTTTGCAGCCTAAATATCTTCAGTTCTGTAAATTTTCTTCATGAAATGTAATTTCTAGTCCCTCTGCCATTCAACTGACACACCTGGATGCAGCTGAGATTGATGCACTGCTGACGGTATTCTCGCTTAGCTAATTTCAAGTGTTCTAACTTCTCTGGTTGAAACAAAAATAATTATAAACTTCAGTTTATTGAAAAAATTAATAATGATCTTCGAACAATTCTGTATTTCATGGAATTTACCACATTTTACTTTTCCTTGACAATGAATTAGCCAAAGTAAAACTATGGTAGAAATATTGAGAGCAAGTAAATGAGGAATTTTCTGGTATAGTAAAATTTACATATGTAAATATAGCAATATAATTATTCATACAAACATATTTCACAATGTTTTGTTGGTCACTCTATTTAGTTGAACACTGGGACTACTTCAGCAAATATTGCTAAACATACCAAACTTTCTCAAAATAGCTATGATTGTACATATTTTTAAAGGTGATTTTATCTAAACTTCACCAGCTCTTTTGCACTTTGCTGTTTGGAAGGTTAACTAGGGAGTGATTTATTGATGGCATTCAAAACTCTTTATAGCTAGGTCATGGCCTATAATGTCTGACTGCCTCTCTACCAGGATAACATGGCTTATTTGCCTTGGAGGTATAAAAAGTAAATACAGGCCCTCTCTCTGATTTTACTTCCTAGATTTGTGCTGACCTCATCTAGGTACTCCTTAAAATATTAATAAAATTTTGATAATAAAGAAAAAGAAACAAGGTTGGGAAGCTCAAATACTATTGTAATTATCAGCATAATTATAAATGTGAGCATTATATTAATTAATATAATGGTATATTTCCTTTTATTTGGGTCATACCTTAAAATATATTGTTTCACTTAATTTTGTTACTCCCTGGAATTGTCTGTTTCTTTGTGAATTCTAAGGAATAATATAGTGTTAATAAGGCAAGAAAAACACAACATAAGCACATGTACTTTACTGTTGGTATTTAACAACATGTGTATGTGTGATCTAAGTATTAAAAGAAATAGATAAATGAAATGACCCCGTCACGCTAGTGGGACTGTGTCATTACAGAATATTTAATATTGACAACAGTACATATTTTTATAAATTAAAATTTTAGTATTATATGTAAACAGTGGCCTGTTTATTTGCTTAAAAATTGCATGAGTAATTTCTTGAGTTTACAAATATATAGTTTTAAAATACTAATTAAAATTTCTATAGAATTTTGAAGATCTGCATTTCATTAATTTTCACACCTTCTTTTTGAATAGGTCAAGAGAGATATTGGCTGTTCTCACTGATAAAACCATACCTTGTCCAGAAATAGTGGAGTATTTTTGTTTACAGATTTTTTTGGAAGGGCATAGGGTCAAAACACCTAGTCTTCACTTTTGGAGTGTATCATGTATGCTATAGAAGGGACCTGCCACAGGTCAGTCACTGCACCTGTTCCTTAGTACTAATTACATTGAATTTCCACAACCACCCATAAGATAGGCATTATTAACCAGTCATACACACAAAGGACCTGGTGAGAGAAATACTCTTGGGACTAGAAATTGAACCAAACATTTATGTCTAAGCGCAGAATGCACACATTAGCATAATTACAGGAGGACTGTAGCAGGGCTGACATTTAGAGCAACTCCTGTTGGTTCTTTTCCTGTGGGTGCACCTGACTGGATATAGGTTTCCCTTCTTTTTGCCACCATATGTATTTAACTCTGACACCTTCTGAAAATCTCCCGCTGATTTCCCAGATATGACAATGGCACTCGTTGTCAGCCACTCAGTGGTTGGCTTTTATCCTGACAGTTTTGTCCATTTTATGCCACTAATAACCATTCTTCCAATTTTCATTTGTAATCTACCCCACTCAGCCTCTCTCCTTCACGTTGTTCCCACTTCAATGGCCATTCTGCATTTAGTTCAGTACTAATTCAGGTTCCCTTCTATAATTATTTCCACCATTTCTAAACCTTAATGATGTCTACATTAGATTGAAGATACAATGTCGATTGTTTTTAGAAACAACACAATGTATATTTTTAAAAGACCAACAAGTTTGGTTTGCAAAATCACACTAATTAATCATCTGAATGCCAGCTAGCATTTCAGTTCCAGAATATAAATGTGGGCTTTGATTTATAAATATTCACACCATAATCAGATTGTGATACCTTTCAAGAATAATTCAGATTGACTATTACCATTTGGAAAGAATAGGGAGTAGAATGTGTCAACTTTGTTTTAAGTTCTCTTGTTGTCAAATTGTCTCAGATGTGGATGCAGACACCTTCGAAGACCAGGCTTAATAAGAAACTATCATCAGAGCAAACAGGCAACCTACAGAATGGAAGAAAACTTTTGCAATCTACTCATCTGACAAAGGTCTAATATTGAGAATTTACGAGGAACTTAAACAAATTTAGAAGAAAAAACAAACAACCCCTTCAAAAAGTGGGCAAAGGATATGAACAGACACTTCTCAAAAGAAGACATTTATCCTGCCAATAAACATATGAAGAAAAGCTCAATATCACTGATCATTAGAGAAATGAAAGCAAAACCACAATGAGGTAGCATCTAATGCTTGTCAGAATAGCTATTAATAAAAAGTCTAGAAACAACAGTTGCTGGCAAGGCTGTGGAGAAATAGGAACGCTTTTACACCGTTGGTGGGATAGTAAATTAGTTCAACCATTAGAGAAGACAGCGTGGTGATTCCTCAAGGATCTAGAACCAGAAACACCATTTGACCCAGCAATCCCATTACTGGGTATATACTCAAAGGAATATAAATTATTGTATTATAAAGATACATGTACATGTATATTTATTGCAGCACTATTCACAATAGCAAAGACATGGAACCAACCCAAATGCCCATCAATGATAGACTGAATACAGAAAATGTGGCACATATATACCATGGAATACTATGTAGTCATAAAAAGGAATTAGATCATGTCCTTTGTGGGAACATGGATGAAGCCATTATCTTCAGCAAACTAACAGAGGAACAGAAAACAAAACTTCACGTTCTCACTCATAAGTGGGAGTTGAACAATGAGAAAACATGGACACAGGGAGGGGAACAACACACACCAGGGCCTATCGGGGGGTGGGGGGCAAGGGGAGGGAAAGCATCAGGGCAAATAGCTAATGCATGTGAGGCTTAAAACCTAGGTGATTGGTTGATAGGTGCAGCAAACCACCGTGACACACGTATACCTATGTAACAAACCTGCATGTTCTGCACGTTTTCTGGAACTTAAAACAAAAAATAATTAAAACAAACAACAACAAAACAAACAGAAAACACTTAGGCTTAGCCAGGCCAGTCCCTGGGCTAAGGGATATGATAATCACAACTGGCCAACTGCGGAAGGGCCAAGGGCTAGCCCCTATGTCAGGGGTTTTGCATATATTATTTTGAATCTTAGTAAAAACGGTACAACTTATTATTATTCTCATTTTCCAGATAAGAAACTTTTGACCTAATTAGAGGAAAGTAGAATCAAAATTAAACTTCAGGGCCCAAACCCCAAGCTCTTTCCAGGGGTCTGAAATATTAGCGGGCTTGGGCCTGGTAACCAGCAGACACATATGGAACCCCCAGGTCCTCACGCTTCAGATGGCCGGCTGACTGCAGCTTGCTGGTCCAGAACGCGGGATGGCAACCCTCCCCAGGCACTCACTGTGAAAGCCATCACTCACGGTCACTCCACTTAAGCCCATCATGTGTGGTAGCGCCTTCATCCTGAGGGCAGCCCTGTGGGGTAAGTGTTGTCCTCCCTATGGTACAGATGTCTCAGATAGCCCAAGCAGCTGGGATGATGTCACTCAGGAAAGGCCAGAGTCAAACTCCTCCCTCCCTGGTTCCTCTGTGTGTTCTTGATATCCACACCTTCCTTTCACCCTGAGTTCTTGCTTAAATCCTGGGATCCTGACTCCCAGCTTTACCCCTTATTTCAAATTCTTGGAGAGGCCCGAATCCAAACACTTTGATCATCTGAAGTAGAAAGTTGCTCCCTACTGGAGGTACTGGCTATGCCACTGAGATGGCAAAGTAAATTTTTACAAAATAAGTTATATCATTCTTCAGTCCTAAGATTACCTCCAGCTAGGAAAGGCTGCATTTTGTGATGAAACATTACCTTTTACAAATTTGTGGCCCCATATTTGCGGTATTCTTTTTTTTTTTTGAAGTTTTACTCAGATATGAAAAAAATCACCTTACTTTGGGAAACGTTAAGAATGCTAAGATTATTTGTGTCTGTTAATGTGTTGTGATCATTGAGAATTTACAAACTGTGAAAGCAAATTTTTCAGAATAATTGAGTCACACTAATGATTAGAAATAATAATTGGAATTAGTAAAAATTCTGTGGCAAAAACATTCTCTTTCTGCTCTAATGGAGTAAAGATAAATGTGGCGAGAAATGTTAATACAAACTCACTTCAGGGCTTTCTCCTATTTTGGTCTTGGTTTTTATCTCCCTCCGAGTGGAATTCTATATTTGGTAATGATTATGTTTCATTTAAACCTTATAGATACAACGCTACGTTAAAATATCCTGCTTTACAACAAACATACATGTGACATATATATTACCTGGTAAATATAAAATATTTTATTTTTTTTTAAAAATGCTGTATTTTAGTATCTAGAAGTTACCACTGTAGAATCTGCCTGTTGAGATAATGTTGGACAGGGGTGAGTTTCCTGTCCTACCTGTTCAGGTGAAGTAACCACTGTTGTGAGCGAGGTTTTATTCTACATTTTAGTACTTTCAAATGTTATAAAGCAGCATATATATCAGAGGGCAGGGTCTGGGATATATGAAAATGCAGACTTAGAGAATACAAACCCTACATATTTTATTTCACTCTGGCATTGCCAAGAGGCATTGAGGGCACTGTTTTGTTAACTGGCCCCTCAGAGGTGGCATCTCTAAACATCCTTAGACTTAATTAATTCTAGTAAATCATTGTCAAGATTGATCACCAAACACTGTGGCACCTTGTCCTATTTGAATAAAAGATGACAACGTGGGTAAAAGAATAGAAAAACTCAAAGTAATTATGGTCAATACACTTCTATGGTGACATATATAGTATTTCATTATTACATCTTCAGAATACATCTTGCATAAAATATTTTTAAAGAAGCTAAAAGCCAATTGTGGCAGAAGAAAATTACCAGTTTATGGACCAGTCAGATCCATTATTATGAACGAGGAAAAGTATTTTTCTTCATTATTAGAAGAAAGGTAATGTCGTAAAAATTTAACAACTATGTTTAGAATCTATTATCCTGTCTTTCATTTAGGGATTTAATATCACACCACCTCTCAATATTATTTAACAGTTCTATCTATACAGGCTGTGCCTCCTGGAGATTTTTTTTAGCTCTTGAATTACAAGGACAATCTTATACATTGGCTTTTATCTTTCTCACAATATCCAAATATACTGTTGGCTCTGCATAAATATTTACTGAATAAATGCCAAACAATTAGAAGCACACATGGTGAGAAAGAAATTAACAAAGTAATATTGAGAGCATTGTAAAAGTTTTTGTTTCACCACATTCCTTTTCTGGGTTAAATACTCATCCCAGTGATGACCCATTCCTTAATTGGAACTTCCCTAGAGAAAGATCTAAGACACAAGTTACTACAGCCATATACAAACCACACTTAGAGTCATCATTAAGTCATTAATATGATACTTTAATTCTTCCAGCATTTTATGGTCTTTGTTTAACATTATTCTTAGAGATAGCACAAGGTGGTCCTGGGAAGTTAATTAAGTCAAAATAAGCACTTATTATAAAATATAATTCTCTATCATTTATCTCCGCCCCTACCAGCTCCTCACCCAAAGAAACATCCTCCTAGTACGTCATGGCACACTCACCAAACTACATAGCCATTGTCCATCTGCATGCCATGATTATAGCTGCAGAGGACAAGGGCCCAGGGAGTTCATCTTTATACACTTAGAGCCTAGATAATGTCAGCTTACAGGTAATACTCAGAATATCTTATGAATTTATATAGAACACATAATCTTGTGATTATATACTTATTTCTTTTCTAATGATAGCTTTCGACTGTGAAATACTGCATGTGTTTTTCCAATTGTAGAGACATCATTGGGCAGGGTCTATAAATTTCTCTCCATTTGTATTTCTGAAACTTTTAAATATTTAATCTTGTATCTGATTTTACCCCACCCCCAGTGTAGGCTTCTGCTGTGATCTGCAGCTTGGAGTCAGGGAGGGATGTCTCACTTTAAAATGCTTCCTCATCTTTCCTGTAACACTGTCATTGGGAGGAACGGGGGAGAGAGTTGGGGATGAGATCCTCTTCACACAGCTGACCAGATGCTAGGAAGGAAAGAAATCTCACTGCTGCTCTAGTTCTGTCCAGCTTGTGGGTGATGTCTATGTGGCTGTGGCTTCTTTCAGGAAGTTGCCACCTTCAGCTTGGTCCCATCCATCACTGATGACCATTCCAGAATTGAAGGTACTTTCCTTGTTGGCCCCATTCCCCTGGTACACAATCCCATCCTCTCTTTGGAGACGGAGATTGAATTTGCAAGGCCCCATATCTTGCCCCTCTGTTAATTCCCATGGTTCTTCTTGTGAAAGAGAAAAAATAGAAATTGCGGAATCCCTTCAGCACTCTCTAAAGGCTGTAGGGGGGAGTGGAGAGAGGGTCCTTCCATCTTTGCTCAGAAACACTGGGTGATGGTCTTGCTGCATGAGCTCCTGCAGAGGCCCCCAGCCTCAGCCATCTCCCACGGACGAGTGGAAAGCCGCCTCCATACTTCTATCTCTTCAGCGGACAGGTGCTCATCTCTGCTAAGGGGTCTTACTCCACTTTCTTCACTGGCTGCCTTTTCCTCAATCATCCAGAAGCTCTGCCATCGGATTTATAGTCATGTGGCTTCAGAGGAGGGAACAGTTCTCGCTTTCCCACACGGGGAACCGCACTTTGCATAAGGTTGATGCTCACAGATGCCTCCCTCCCACTGCTGCCCTAGAGACGACACACTGGATCGGGTTTGGGGGAGACACAGCTCAGCTCTGTGTGGGGAGATACATGAACTTGAAATTTAGCAGATCCGTGGTGGCACTCCTAAACATTTGGAGTTACTTTTTTTCCCCTTTCTTTTTGTATCTTTAGTCCCAACACATGGACCACAAGAGAATGCCCCCTCAACATCTTGGTAAAGGCTGAATGGATAAGTGAATGAATAAATACACAGCCAGACTTTATTCCTAATGTACCTTATCTGTATTGCATTTGTCTTTTGCTCAAATTAAACTAAGTTTTCTAAAACATAATATTTCAGAAGATCCCTGATTTAAACTAGACACTAGACCTCATGTCATAAGAGAACTAAATGCTTTCTCCTCAAATATGGAAGACATCTCTTTAGCGTGTGCTGTATCTCCCCCAAAAGATTTTAAGCTGTGAAAAATAGGACCCATATTCTATTTTTCTCTTCCACTTCTTCTCACTGCTAGGAATACAGCTGAATCTATAGCTTTCTCCGTGTGTATTTTGAGAATAAATGCAGGGATGTGGTATATTTTATTAGATTCCCTCTGCTAATTCAATTCAATTCAATGCCTTTGTGCTGTTTCTAAGGACTCAAACTTATATTCATTTTTATAGATAATGATGTAAAAATGACATACTCTAAAATAATGTATAGGATTAAGACCAAGTCATATGCATCCTGCTTAAAAAATTATATTGGAATTTCATACTACAGATTATTTACATATTAAATTATCTTAAAAATCTAGTCATTAGTAAGGTAATAGATTGCTTACCACAATTATCTTACATTTGTACTAGAGTGAATCAAGTTACGCAAAAATGTAAAAAACACCTTAGCATTCACAGGCCCCTTTCTCTTAGCTTTGCACCTGCTACCAGATTCCTGAGAGTTAGGAGCTACAGCATTTCTATTTTTGTAACTCCCATTGGCTAACACACAATAAGCAATCAATTAATAAATATTGGTAAAATTTAATAGAAAAAAGGAAGTAGTTTGGGTACCATTACATACCATCATACAGATTTAACAAACTATTAACAGAATAAATAAAAGCAATAAAATCCAGCTTCAATTCAAGATGCTGCTCTTCTTCCCAAGAGAACAAACATCTATTTTATCTGTTTAATCACAAGGACATGACACTTAGCGTATACACAGAATTGTGACAGGATCTCTAGTGAGACAGCTATGTTCCTAAGAACAAGAACATGACCAAAATTAGGGTAGACTGGAGAGGAAGTGATGATAGGTTTCCAATAGGAACTCAGATAAAAGAGTGACAGTCAGAACTTCAGAAAAGTGACTAAATGTACTGTCACAGAGAAGGTGGTGCCAGTTCAGTTTTGGAATAGCACTTCTGTTCTGTTCTGCATAAAATTAATATAATGGTCTATAGTGTGGAATAGAGGTATTCTTATGAATGAAGAATAATTATTGGTTACTACTGCATTTGAATACAAGGAACAGAAACCAAAATTAATGTAACTTATATACAAATATGTCTGCTTCTCACAAAGCAAGAATTCTGGGGATGTGCCTGCAGCTACCAGCTTTGGAATTTCAAAACAGATGGCTTTGCAGCTCTCTTGTCCTTTCCATCACCGTTGCAAGATAGGACAGCCTACATTGATGTCATGTTGTTAATTAATATTAACACTAGGAAGTAGGAGGAATGGGGAAAGGGGTTGGAGGTGATTTGGATAATTTTTGTTGATTTAGTCAGCAAACAAATGTTTTGTAGCCCTATCACCATCATTACCACCAATACCTCCCTCAACGGATGCCTGGGGAATGTGTACTTAGCTTGGCAGGCCCTCTGTTTGGGTATCAGAAACAAGGGGATTGGGAATGGATGTTGGGGCAGCCAACCACGAAGTCTGCAACTGGACTCAAATAAGGTTTTCCTTGCTAAGCCACTCTCGGGGTCGACTTGGGCACATGGTTCACTTTGATTCTTAGAAAAGAAAATGACAGTCAGTGTTATTCATTGATTATAATCTTAGTTTTGCAAAATTCTACTTATCTAAAGAGGCACTAGACTATTACTCTCAAATACACGAATGCTGTAAGTTATGTAAACACATTTTAAATATGATGAATAGACGTTCAGGAAATGAATAGTAGCATGTTATACTACAAAGAATGTAAAAGCCCAGAGAAAAAGAATTTTGTACTAAATCTTATAAAGTCCTTCAATCTTCATGCATCTCATGAATCATGTGCTCCCCAGTGGGTCTCCTTTCTCTGTGACTCTGCACAAGCTACTCCCTCGGCCAGGAGTTCCCTGCCTCCTCTTTCCTATTCAAAGAAAATTACTCTTCATAGGAATCACAGAATATCTTGTGATACACTTGTTTTATTTATTATTGCTGAACATATCATATTCTACTGAATTTAGTACACTTTCCTCTCTTCTGAATAGGTAGGGACTAACTTTAATTCATAATGAAATCCTCAGAACCATGCAAATTACTCGGCGCACAGAGGAGTCTATGGTTATTTGGATCAATGTAGGAATGAATGAGTGATGAATGAAAGAGTAAATTGTAAGACTAAACATGCACTCTTTGAAATCTTCTGCTGCAAGTTGGTCAAGAAGAACTAATCCCATACGCTCACACATATGTGAGAATGCTCTTACAGGAACTAAGAGTGACGGATGAGTAGACGTTTGTGTGCAGGCATATGGCCATTATTTAATTGTTAGTTACCTTTCGGATTAGAATCCCACACAAGCCTTCCTGAGATCCTTCATTAGAAAACACGCATACTGCTTTTGGTGCATTACTGTAGAAAAATAGACATTTATTTAATGTTGTGTGCTTCTCTTCTATTTCTCTTACACATGCAATTTGCAGTGAATAATAACCTGGATGTAGAACAGGAGGAAGCATCTCCAAGGGCAGAGGCAGACAGGCAGTTTGGACAGGACGTGCAAATTGTTCCTTCCACCACACCAAACTGCAAACTGCAATGGTTTTTTTTTGTTTGTTTGTTTTGTTTTTGTTTGTTTGTTTGTTTTTTAGACAAGAATCTCACTCTGTTGCCCAGGCTGGAGTGCAGTGGTGCAATCCTGGCTCACTGCAACCTCCGTCTCCCAGGTTCAAGAGATTCTTGTGCTTCAGCCTCCCAAGTAGCTGGAATTACAAGCGTCTGCCACCATGCCCTGATAATTTTAATAGAGATGGGATTTCATCATGTTGGCCAGGCTGGTCTCGAACTCCTGACTTCAGATGATCCACCTACCTTGGCCTCCCAAAGAGCTGGGATTACAGGTGTGAGCCACCGTGCCCAGACTACTGCAATGCATTTTTGGTGCAGGTCACCCCCGAGTGCTTTCCGGTGTGAGCAGCACATGGGCAAAGCCACGGAAGGGCAGGAGTCCTTGGGTTTCTCTTGGGGGCTGGTTGCTATTGGAAGTTCCTCTCCTTCACTCTCTAAATAGCTGGTTTGTCCAACATTCCTGTTTGAAAAACATCCAGTGAACTATGACTTTGAACAAGAAACATTACACTTCAGTCCTATCAATCTAAGAAGTAAAGAATTAAATCTTTCCACCTACAGGGTATGTGAGGTGGTCAGGAAGATAATGAGGATAATTCTCAAACAACTTTTCTCCCTTAGAATTGCCTGAGGAAGTCATTTTTTCTCATTTCTGCCTCTTTCTAGTTTTTTTCTCATGAGATATGTGTGACAAGATGGACTAATGAATAGAAGCTGAGAGTCATTTATTGCCTCAAGTCTCTGGACTGTTTTAAGAAATGAGAAACAACTTCACTTAAAAAGTAATACAAGTCTAAACATTCTCAGATCTTTTTAGTAACTATGTAAATTTTAAGTCGATTGGTTTATGTACTGGACTGACTCATTTTTTAAAGGGGAGGAAAAGGTTCAGGTTCAGAAGTCCTGGCTTCTACCGTGCCCATGGGGATTAGCACCAGCAGTAAATAAGGGAGTGTTATGTGACCTAATTCGAGCAGGTAACCTTCATTTGCTGTTGCTAGACCATTTAACATATTCTAATTTATACCTCTAATTTACTTCCGCTTCCCTCTAGAGAGTTTTTGCCTCCTCATTAGTCCTGGAGTGACTGAAGCAATATACATGTTCCCCGAAGAAGGGTCCCACCTACTCCTTTTCCATCACTCTCTCTGCTTGGCTATCTTCTGTCTACAGTACCCTGTTTCCGTGGCTCCTTTACAAACTTCCTCTTAAGTTAAAATCTCCTATGTGCTTAAACACAATTACCACATCCCTTCTTTCCATCCAGAAATTGCTTTATAAACTGCACACTAAAAATTGCAGGCAAATGACTAGCTATAGGAAGCAGCTGAAAATATTTTAATTATTCTTGGTTATAATAAAATCAACATTTATTGACCCCTTACTTGTTTCCAACCATCAGATGTTTATTATCTCATTTTATCTTCACACCTGAATGAAGTAGGGCACATATTCCACACTCCATAGATGGAAAAGATGAGGCAGTTGCTACCTGGAAAATGAAAGGATTGGATTTTATTTTCTATCAGTACCCAAGGGATTTCTAATCCAAGATCAAATTCCAAATTTAGAAATTTACAAAATAAATCTTCTTCTAGAATATATAATTCTAAATATAAAATACTGTGGAATGTTGGAGCTTGACATCTTACCTGTCTCCTAATTAAAAGAACAAAAAATGTAGAAGAAGCAAGAGAGAAAATACAGGGATAAGTGGTTCGCCCACAGCCAGTTAGGTAGAAAACAGAGTCTAAACTCGGAGCTGCTCATCTCTCAGATTTTTTGTGTCTGAAGAGTCTGGAAATTTTATGGCCAATTTCATTCATCTTCTGAATGTATCTTTAGCTTTATGGTTGGGCTGAGGAGCAGTCTCTTTGGGTAATTCGTACCTGGGCCAGGGTGCAGAAGTTCAGGGCTGCTGTGCCCCTCGTGAATGAACCTCACACAGCTGAAGCTTAAAAGCCTGCAGAGAGAGCTCCCGTGAGTTCTGCCTCTGTCTTTCTCACTCATCCCCTTTCTGGCCTTGAAACAGATTTAAAGAGCCTTTATGTTGACTGAAATGGGATAGGGAACGGGCAGCCACTTGACCTGAGAAAGAATGCCATGCTATAGAAGCCGACTTCTCTGCACAAACATTATTTCTCTATGTGATATGGTTTCCCAGAGTTTGTCTCCAGTGTCTAAATGGACCCTGAATGTAACGCTGGTGTGTGTGTGTGTGTGTGTGTGTGTGTTGGGGGTGAGGGCAAGGGAAGAGAGAGAGAGAAAAAAAGTTTCTTTATTCCTGTTCTCTGGATGGATTTTTTTTAAATTTGCTCTGTGGGAATGAGGAAAAACAATCCCACAATAGTAATACTCCTTGGGCTCCATAACTATAAATGCAGAGAATTTCACCAACGTCTTTATTAGTCATGATTCCCCGCTGTGACAAAACCTCTCTGTCTACCTCCAGCAGAAAAGGCATTTATCAAAGACTGTTAAAAGGCATTAGGTGTACAGATTTGTTGCCTCTAGGTTCAGCCTTGGAAGCCCAAGTGCTCTCTCCTCAGCCTCCACTCCCACCCGAATGGCCTCATTGCTGTGGCTGAAAGCTAAAAGCCAGGGCTCTACCTGGCTGCAGCCACACCACCAGTGTCTACGCCACCTCTGCACCAGAAACTTAAAATCACAAGCTACTGGCAATCCACCTTGCCCCAGCCCTGCCACTGTATCTGGAAACTCCCTGGTTTGTCTAACAGAAGAAGCGGGAACTTCCCCAAATAGTTGTCACAGCTGGCTGAGCATGGGAATCACCCATCCAGTTCTCTAGCCAGGGGTCCTGTCTCCTCAGGGTCTCTGATTATTAGTCAGATTTGGAACCACTGCACAGGGGCGACCCTTGAGGTTCCTTGTAGCAATGAAAATCATCTGAGCTGCCAGAAAACCGGGAGCTAACACCGATCTCCAATTCCGTGGCTCCTGTGAAGCATGGCTCATCTCAGCATTCGTTTTTAAGGTAAAGGAGCTGTGAAACAGTCCAGCTGGAAAAAAGACCCATGTGGCAATCACAGCAGAGCCCCTGCTGCTCTACTCCCTGCAAAGCTGAACATGCATGCTTAAAAAACAGGAAGGACCGGTCAGGCATGAAGACACTGCAGAAATCTGAGCAACACAGAAACAGGTTCTGACTTCTGCCCAGAGAACCTTCACTCCAGAATGTCTTTATTTGGTTGTATGTGTAAAATGAACCCATCATTGAGAGACTAAATGTTTTAAAAGAAAGTAAGATGGGAAAAGGAAAATTACTTGATTCTTCAGTGCAATTATTTTAAATTTAGTAATTCCCATTCAGGCAAACATTCTGCATGCCCAGGTGAAAGATGTGTGTGTCTGTCCAATCCCTCACTTGTTCATCTTTCTATACTAAACCGGACATTGGTATGTACTCATGATGAACAAAATACAAGTGTTACAGCAGTTTAGTATAAGGAAGCTTTGACAAAAAATAATTATGTTGATGCTGGCAGTATTTATACTTTCCTTCTTCCCTGTCCCCCGACAATTGTCTAAATGGTGAAAGCGAAAAGTAAGGAGATTTAGAAAATACAAAAACCATTAGAGGTAATGACACAAACAAGTGAGAAAGAGAGAAAAATGTCACATCAAATCTTTTTACCTAAAATCAAGACAAGTAACATTTAGGCAAATATCTTATTTTTAATTATATATGAGCAAATATGTGTGTCATAAAGTGCTATATACATTGCTGTATTAAGATTGTATTATAGTTGTTTTCCACACCATTAAGTATTTTTTAATCAACAACATTTTAAGCAGTTGCACTATTTGTCTATATGGCTATACCACTGTTACTTTATCAAGACATTTAGGTCACAGCTTGTGAGGGTTTCCTGTTTGGGCTGGTAAGCTTCTTATGTCTAAGTACTTGCACAAGAATCATGACTTTAACAAATAGACTTACTGGAGCTAAAATCTGGAGGTTTTAAAAATTCCTGGTAATTATTAACAAATGAGAGTCAGAGGAAGATGTAGTAATACACATCCAGTAGAAACAGCTGTCACCCAAATGCTTGCAGGCCATCATCACTACCGTCTCACTCAATTAAAACTAAAGAAGAAAACCCGTGACTTTGCATCAATTAGTACTGATGTAATCCTAGCATTGGTACATCTTTTATGCTTATTACCAAATACTATTAACTTGCTTATTAGTCATCTATTAATATCATTTTGTCATTGTATTATATTTTATTGATCTTATCTTTACATTCATTGTATATTATTTACAATTTTGATCTATTTACCAATTAATTTATCAGTCACAGTTGCAGCAATACATTTGACTGTTAATTTAGAAATCTAAATGTCTCCTTTGGTGCTATTATAACATGTGATATCATCTCTTGATTTTAGGCTTAGAAAAATCTCACCCTACTCACACACATTTAAAAGAAAAACATGAAATATTGCACACACACACATTTTAAAAGCACAATATTAAAACAAGCAGTCCTATGTTCTCTACACAGCTGAGGAAACAGAAGCATATTAGTAGTATTGACCAATCACATCCATCATTCTGCTCCAACAATTAAACCATTATAATCAATTTTCTGCTTAGGATTCTCTTAATATTAGCTTTGGTTGTAAAATATATGCATAATTCTCTAGACAATATGTTAGTTTATTTTGCTCATTTAAAACATTTATGTGTATGAATCCTCTTCAGCTTTTCATTCCTTTGTTTTCCAAATATGATACATTTTAGTTTCACTTATGTTTATGTATATAGTTGTGGTTTTTACATTTTCATTGCTATATACGTCATTTTACATATGTATAGCACAGTTTAATTATATATTCTAATGTTGAGGAATATTTTATTCTTTTCAATATGTTTCTATTATAAAACATGTTGCTGTAAACACTGCATCAACCAGGAGAGAAACATTGCCAGTGGTGTGAACATTTCATGGGAAGAATTGTTAACTAGTAAGATGGACTCTTAACTAGTATAAGGAATGAAAGAGCACGCTAAGGAGTACCAAAGTAGCAAACACAGAAAGCAGCAACTACCTCAGAGGACGAGGAACAAGGAAGAACCAGGCCGAGACCCCGCCTCTTTGGAGAAGTCTTTACTGCGCAGGAGCAGCACCTGCTGGGGGAAGGGACTTGCTGGAAGACGTGGGTAGAGCTGGTCCATTGGTCCAGTGCACCAAGAAGTCAGGAAGTTTGCAGGGGCTCAGGATGCAGCTGGCCCAGCAGAGTCACAGAGATGAATGCTACTGAGCTTGCACACCAACTTGCTGGCTGCCATGCTACAAGCAGCACAAAAGTACCAAAAAAGGGAGCACCTCTCCCTGCGACTGTTTTACAGTGCCCCAGCTCAATCTAGAGACAGAGCCTCACTTTGAGACAGCAGATAGAGGAGAGCTGTTCGCAGGACCCATCTCCATATAACAAAGCAGGGTCAAGAAGGGCGGTCTTGGAGCTGGGTGGCAATAACTCATAACAGATGCAAATCTCTTCGTGTTAATCTAGTGCTTCTAAACAGGAGGTTCCAGGACACATGCCTGGGAGAAGAGGTGCTTGGTCAAAGCATGTGTGCACGTCATCATTTTTAAGAAATGCTAAATTACTGTCCAAAATTATTTTACCACTTTATATTACCAGATGTGAAATGCTAAATCATTGTGGCTTTAATTTTCATGTTTATGACGGCTAGGTCCCGTTTATTTTCATATTTTTATGGACATTTCTATTTTCCCTTCTGTACAATGATGGCTTATGTTTTTTGCTCATTTTCCTAATGTGTGTGTGTGTGTGTGTGCACGCGTGTGCACGTTTGTCCTTTTTAATTGATTTTATCAGTTTTTTATGTAACATGTTTATATATTGTGAACTCTTTTGGGTTATATGTTTTGCAAATATCTTCTCCCAGTGGTTAATGTCTTCATGGTGCCTTTGTTTAATATAATTTATTAATTTTATGTAAACCAAGTTAACAATATTTGTTTTCCTTTTAGTTTAGGCATCATAGACTTGTTTATGAACTCCTTTATTTATCTGGGAAACTAAATATTCTGCCACTTTTTCCTACGATTTTTTAAAGTTTTGACTTCGCATTCAAATCTGTAATCCATGTGGGTTTAATTTTTTTGGGAGATAGGTACATAGAATAAGTATATATTTTACTTTACAAAATAAATATGAATAAGTTGCTCTAGCACCAATTATTGAAGACTGTTTTGTACTGGCTTATGTACAATAAAACTAGTTTTTTCATAAATGCAGGTTTTTTTTTATTTTAGGGCTGTTTATTCTGTTTCTTTCTGTTCTGATCTATTTATATCAGTCAGTACCAGCCTATACCATCCTAAATATTGCAGATTTATAATAACTAATAATATCGGGAAGAATGATTCTCTCCATCTGCTCCTTTCTCAACAATATATTGGCAATTTTTGAAATCCTATATAATTTGAGAATGTACTTGTCAAATTCCATGAAAAACTGAATTCTTGAAACAATGTTTGGGAAGAGTTGAAATTTATACAAGGAGTCCTTCAATCCATGAATCTAATACATTTCTACATTGATTTGAGTTTTACTTAATTACTTTGAATAAAAGCTCATATTTTTTTCCAAAAGGTTTGAATCTAAAAGTGGCATCCTTCTGCTTGTGCATGCTTTCGTATTTTAACAGTGGTATCTTCTAAATGCTGTAGTCAATGTGTGGAAATGCACCTGATTTTTTATGAGGATTTCATATCTGGTCCAATTGTGGTGTAAAAGCTAAAACCAGGGCCATCTGGGGAAACCAGGAGGGCCTCCCCGTGGCCTGACTGCAAGTCCCTCGCCTCAGTTTGCTTTGGCGGATCGGCCCCCTACTCAAGCCACTCTTCTCACAAAGAAGGTCAGGTTTGCACCCTGCTTGCCCCTGAATAGAGGGCTTCAGCTCTTCGCCAGCCTGCAGAATTATTCAAAAAAAATCCAGTCATGACATCCCATGGGAACCAGGGCACCATGCCCTCTTATTACTGTAAAGGTGCCTCCCATGGCCCTGCTGCTCCTGATGTTTCCCCGTGCAGCCCCTGTGGCCCCGCATAGCATGAGGTCTTGCACTCCTGGGCTGTTTACTCTGCTGATTTTTTTCTTTTGCTGTGCAGAAGCTTTTTGGTTTAATTAGGTCTCACTTATTTATTTTTGTTTTTGTTACATTTGCTTTTGGGGTCTTAGTCATAAGTTCTTTACCTAGGCCAATGTCCAGGAGAGTTTTTTTCTAGGTTTTCTTCTAGAATTTGTGTGGTTTCAGGCCTTAGATGTAAGTCCTTAATCCATCTTGGGTTAATTTTCGTGTATGGTGAAAGGAATCCAGTTTCATTCTTCTACATGTGCCTATCCAATTTTCCCAGAACCATTTCTTGAACAGGGTGTTCTTTCCCCAGTTAAAAAACAAAACAAAACAACACAACAACAACAAAAACAAACAAAAAACCTTGTGTTGTCTAAATGCAGATCTCTGATCCAAAACACATTGAAGAAAACTAAGGATGCCCTCTCTAAATTTTCTAACGTAATTGCTTTCCATCCTCACATGGCTGTATTGCTGAAATCCAGAGGCGTTTCCTAGATTTTTTTTTTCCATCTCTAAACAAAGTGTCTTTCAGGGGCCATATTGTCTTCCTGACACCTTGGAGTTAGGCAAAGATGAACAGTGTCTCCATGTTTTGTAGCTCTCGCTACATTTTTGATGTTCGATGACTGACAGGTTCTAAGTCTCACCACCCTCTCCCCTTTATGTCCCACAACTGGGCAAGTTGATAAGAAAACTTCGGCGTTCCCTTCTTTGATGCCAGCAGAAAATTCAAGCAACACAAGCCCCTTCGCATACCTGGGAAGCCCATGGCCTCAGGCAATGAACACAGTGGCCTCAGGCCTGAACCACTGTAAAACCCCAAGCCAGGGTCTTTCCCTGTTCTTTCAAACCATTTTTGGACAAGCTTGGGAGACATCTTCTGCTCTCCCCTGGAAACCTCGCTTGTAATTAACACATCTTTTCCCACCCTCTGTTGTGTGTGTAGCATCATCGGCCTCCACATCTGAACCAAAGTATGGGTGGTGGTGGTGGTGGAGTCTTTCCTTTTTTTGGCAAGGTGGCAATAATACACTGAAATTGCTGTGTCTAATTGTAAATGCCTGTTTAACTTTTAAAGAAATTGCCTGTGTTCCAAGTGACTATGCCAATTCCATCCCCACAGTCAACATATGAGAGTCCTAATTTTGTCCTGCCAACCCCTGTTGTCTTTTTTATTGTGGCCACTCTGTGGGAAAATTGTGGTATCACATTCTGGTTTTCATTTGCATTTTCCTAATAGCTCATGATGCCGGGGTCCTCATTAGGTGCTTATTAACTGTATGGTTTTTTTGTTTATTTATTTATTTTTGTTAGTTTTTTTTTTTTTTTTTTTTGGTGAACTTTCTTTTAAATCTTTGGCTCATTAAAAAATGTGCTGTTTTGGCCGGGCGCGGTGGCTCACGCTTGTAATCCCAGCACTTTGGGAGGCCGAGGTGGGTGGATCACGAGGTAAGGAAATCGAGACCATGGTGAAACCCCGTCTCTACTAAAAATACAAAAAATTAGCCGGGCGTGGTGGCGGGTGCCTGTAGTCCCAGCTACTGGGGAGGCTGAGGCAGGAGAATGGCGTGAACCCGGGAGGCGGAGCTTGCAGTGAGCCGAGATTGCGCTACTGCACTCCAGCCTGGGCGACAGAGCGAGACTCCGTCTCAAAAAAAAAAAAAAAATGCTGTTTTTCTTATTATTGAGTTGAAAGGTTCTTCATATTTTCTGGAGCAAAGCCCTTTATCAGGTTTATGATTTTTAAGTATTTGCTTTCAGTCTTTGGCTTGACTTTTATTTTCATAGTAGTATATTTTGAAATGTAAACATTTTAACTTTTAATAATGTCGAATTTATCAATGTTTTGCTTGTATGGTTGGTACTTTTACTTCATGCCTGAGAACTCTTTGCCTAAACATAAAAAAAAAAAATCCTATATTTCCTTCTGGAAATTTTATACTGTAAGCTCTTCCATTTAGTTCTATAATTTATTTTAAGTCAATTTTTGTAAATGATGTGAGGCAAGCATCTAATGTTATTCCTAATGCATTTTTTATTATGGTAGAAAACACAAAATACAGAATTATCCTAGTCACTTTTAACTGTACAGTTCAATAGTATTAAGTATATTCACATTGTTGGAAAACAGAGCTCCAGAACCTTTTCATTTGCAAAACTGAAACTCCATGCCGGTTCAAAAACACCTCCTCCTTTCCTTCCCCACACAGCCCCTGGTAACCATCATTCTACTTTATCTTTCTACACGTTTTACTATTGCATGTACCTCATGTAAGTAGAATAGTATAGTGTGCAGCTTTTTGAGTCTGGCTCATTTCCTTTAGCACCATGTCTTCAAGATTCATCCATGTTGAAGCATGCTTCAGACTTTCCTTCCTTTTAAGGCTGAAGAATATTCCATTTTAAAGGGTCCAATTTCGTTTTTAACTTTACTTTTGCATATACATATATAATTGACTCCGCACAGCTTTTTGAACAGACTATTTTGTCCCCACTGAATTTTTTTCGCAAATTGTGGGCAATCATATTTTACTGTAAATGGAAAACTTTATTTCTCAATTGTCTCTCATTTTGACCTGTACCACAAAGTCTTGATTAGCATTTACTTCCTGATTATGTCACACTTGGGGATACAGTTTTCTGCAAACATTTATGGTACAATATTTTGTAAAACATGTCCCCAGATGTTGTTTCTATGCCTATTTGTCTATGAATGGAAGTGAAGGAAAAAAAAAAAAGTGAGCCCTAGGCCGCTAGAGATCACTAGGAGTGCTCAGGAGAAATTCTGGTTGTGGAGTTAGCCTTCTTGCTCTGTGGTTTCCAACAGTATTTCTCGTTTTAACACATTCCACCATTTCTTTTAAATGGTATGTTTCCCTGTAACCAATGTTTTAGTTTTCTGCACATTTAATCTACCAGACAGTAGACATGAGCATTTTTTTCTCTAATACTTAAATTTTTGTAAAATGTATTTTGTCTGTACTATGAAATAAATATGTAAATATATATTTTCCAAAATGCTAACCAACATTAAATTACTTGAAACACTTTCCACTTATATTGATCTTACTATTTTTATTATATTAAGTTCTTACTTACCAAGGCCTATTTTGGGGTTGTTTTTGGTGTTTATTCTCTATAAATCCAGTCTTATGGTTGAGATAGTCTTATTTAATTTTGCACTTTTCTGACTTTTTTGAATACCAGATGAAGCTTACCCCTTTAGCTATTTTCAACTATTTATTTTTTTAGTTTAAATTTTAAAGTAGTTTTCTCTAATTCCTATGGTATATCCAAAAGCTGTATTACTCTAATAATAAAATTTAAGAACACACTGACAAAATTCTAATAACCAAAGTTAAGAACAAATTAACACATTGAACTTTCTTCCACACATATTGCATTTTACTTCGTCTGCTCTGCTCAATACCTTGAATTAATTGACTTTTTTTCTTTATTTAATCATATGTTGTACTTTGACATTTTCTTGATGTTCCTTTAGAGCCATTTAATAGTATTTTGGGAAAGGTGCATCAAGCTGTGTTATTTCAGTCTCTCATGTCCCTCACTGGCATATTCAAATTATGTTCTGTGCTACTGGATGACTTATTTTCTAAATCCCAGGCTCTTTATCTTACTCATATTTATATCCCTGTCAGAGATCTCTGTCCGGCTCACAATTCTTGTTTGTAATATTGAATCACAGCAAAGTCTGAGATAGCTATAAAACTCAGACTGATTTGAGCACAAAAGCCTTTCTGGAAATGGCAGCCTCTGGGCTGAGTTCTGAAAGGCGAGTAGGAGTTGGCCACACACAGAGAGTACAGAGCAAGCACTCTTGGGAGACAGAACAGCATGGTCAAAGCCGAGGAACCTCTTTCAAGATTCTTGGACATTAGGGTACAGTAAGAGCAGTAAAAGAACAGGTTAAAAGGCAGGTCTTTATGGACCCTTAGGTCATGCTGAGAAGTTTAGACTCATCTGAGGTCAGTAAGATGTCTCCACAAATTTTAAAGAGGCATGAAATGGTCATATTTCATTTAAAATATTATTTTATCCACAGTATTGTGAATGAATTAGAAAGACTCAAATAGAAACAGAGGCAGAGAAATAATTTTCACAGCTGTTACCATAATTCAGACATGGTGATTAATGAGTTTTATATTTTAATTGAATAAAATGATAGATATACTTGTAATGAGAGCCAGATCATTGCTACTGTTTTCAAAAACTGTGATCCCCATTGTTGGTGCCCACTGCAGCATTCTGACGAGCCATTGCTCCTGAACAGATTGTCACATTAACATGTCTTATGTGGTCCAGGCCATGGTTCTGAGCAAATAGGAAACAGGCTGAATCAAATTGTAATTGCAAGGGTGAGATAAAGATTTTTATCTCCCTGACAGCAAGGTGAAAGCCATGTCAATCCTTGTGTAAACAAATGATCACACTGTCTGAGCATGCAAGCACTTCTGAAAGTGTTTTCATATATGACAAAAATGCCTATCTTTAGTTATGGTATTTTTATGAGAGTGAATTTGGTCAGTCTTCATTCCAGGAGAGAAACAACAGAAAACAATGACTGTCTAGGAGAGATTTTCTGATTCTTAGTTCCCTTAGACATAAGGAAAAAATAGGGCCGGGTGTCAGGTCACTTTGCTAGAGACATGGAGTAGCCCAGCTTCGAGATTAAAAGCATAGTCACTGCTTTCAGAGGGTTCCCATTTCAAACCACAGCTCTCTCATTGCTTAGCAAGTGTACTGTGTGAGACAAGTTGCTTTTCCTCTAAGCATAGGTATAACAATGCCATTATCGTAAGGCTGTTTATAAGATTACAGAATATGTTGTAGCAATCACTTAGAACACAGTCTAGTATACGGTGAGTGCTAAATACATGATCACTATTACAGTTTTAAACATGGCTAGAGAGTTTTCTGTTGCAATGAGACCCTGGATTTGACGTACATTAAGGGTGTTCTTATTTCACTGTATTGACCATCTCTTTCCTAGAGGCTACAGTGATTCTAAAGGTGCACTGATTTTTTTTCTTCCTGCATTAACTGATTTGATTATAGTTAGACTAAGCTTTATCTGGTAGATTTTAATAAAATCTTATAGTGTTATCTGATAAAAATATATTATTGTGTGGACGTGTATACCTTGCAGTCAGGATAAGTATATATTTTCTTCTCTTTCCTCTGGGATACGTTTATCCCTTAAGTATGAAAATTACACAACATTTGGCCCTAAAATCATGCATCATGAAGGATTTATTAGGAAAATAAATTTGGACAAGTTTATTACTATGAAATCTATAAAGATCATGTTGTTTTTTTCCCATTCACTCCCCAACCTGATTTACATTTCATACATCCTACAAAAAACTATATTTTCATTGGTTCATCTATCTATTCACCCATTCACTTATTTATCCATCCATTCATTCAATCCTTTATTTGACAATCATTAAGTGAGAGCATATCATACATACAAACAAGAAATATAATCCAGAAATTAAAAATAATACCTCCTTTTAGGGGATGGGAAAGAGATCTATCCACCCAACATTTTAATAAAGTCATACATGTTCTTCGATGGAAGTCTTTGCAGTTATCAATCTCTGGGGTAGGAGAAGCAGAGGTGGGTGTTGACTAGACAACCATAAACATCAGGTTGGTGAGAAGAGGTAACAAAAGCATTTTCTGGAGCAGGAACAAAATACTCCATCACCATCTGGCATATTTGAAGAACTTCAGATGGTTCTGAGTAGGTGGAACTTAGAGTATTCATTCCTGGGAATCTCATAATGCTTTGCTTGGCAATTGAATATATTCAGGCAGCCAAGCCAATGAAGGGACTTAACTGAAGACTAACCTTTTCAAATTTGCATTTTATACAACTAAGGAATTCACTTTTTTTTTGATAAAGGGGTTATCATTACAGTTTTGATCAGGACTGATGTCCTTATGAGCTGGGCTAATATCCACAAATGTCCATTAGCACAAATCTATTCCTCAGAAGTTCCCTTCAACTCAAATGGTCTCACAAGAGGTGTGATTTCCTGTGAGGATACGATGAGTTGTACATCTATTTTCACAATGAAGACAAGTGTTTCTAATTTGGTAAAAAGAAAGGCCAAAGCTTATTTCATTACTCTTTTCTTTTTTTTTTATACAGAGTCTCACTCTGTTGCTCAGGGTGGAGTGCAGTGGGGTGATCTTGGCTCACTGCAACCTCCACCTTCCAGGTTCCAGCAATTCTCCTGCCTCAGCCTCCCCAGTAGCTGGGACTACAGGCACGTGCTACCACTTTCGACTAATTTTTGTCTTTTCAGTAGAGACAGGGTTTCACCCCATTGGCCAGGCTGGTCTCGATTGCCTGACCTCAGGTGATCCATTTATCTCTGCTCCCCAAAGTTCTGGGATTACAGGCATGAGCCACCTCCCCCAGGCTATTTCATTACTCTTTTAAAAGCATGTTTGAAATATTTTTAAATGGGAGAAATTACCATGTGTGAAATGTTACCCCAAACTCCCAGTATTCTTATGAGGTATGATCAGCCCTCTTTGATATAAGTAGGTGAGTGAAATTTAAGTAGTTTGTCCAATTTGGAGAGCTAAGAGTGTGGGCTCTGGGTGTCCGGGCTGAGTCTGTTTGATGTTAGGGTTGATGGTCTCCAGGCTATGTGGTAAGGTTTTTTTCCACTTTTTCTTCTGATCAGAAAATCAAGCATCCTTAAGATATTTAAATTATGGTTCATATGACAACACAGAGTCTCCCTCTTGGGTTTCCTATGAAAATGTAAGTTTACAAAGGAGTTTGACCACAATGGCATCTTGTTTATGTTTTCCCTAATTCAATAGCCCCATTTTCACAAGAGGGCAGCTCGTAGTTATGTGCAAATCTGATTGACTCTCACTCTTTTAAAGGTGGCTTGAGCTTTTTAGGCTGGAAAAGTAACTGAAAAAGATTCATGCAGCTGCTTAAAACAGCAAATTTTGACATTACGAATGATCTCCCACTTGCTTAGTTTATCAAACAGGAGCTTCAGTCACGTAAAGCATTGAAGAAATTTATTCGGTTTAAGTTTGTAAATAAGATCTATATGGCAAAAATATCACACATTTTCTGCCTAATTGTCCCACTAGACCCTTGGTATCTAGTTCACTGTAATGAGCTGGGTTTAACACAGCCACCTGTCTCAGGTTAATGCTGTAAGATTGTGTCACCAGCAAGTAGAAATTGGTTTGGCATCTTTTCCTACGTTGTAATTCTGTTGAGCAGGTTTTGCTGTGGAAGGTTTGATATTCAAAAACAAAGATAAATGTTTTCCTCCTTCTCAGGCAGTACACTTTAGACCTGAGGAGAGTCCAAGTGTCTATGAAGCACAAATAATAAATTTTAATAAAGCACAACTTTACAAATTATGATTTTCTCTCACTTCCTGACACTTTTTTTTTTTAACATATATAGGCATTGTCCTTAAGAACCTTGAAAATGGCATCTCCTTGGACCAATAATGATAATGCTGTAATGTCCAAGAAAAGAATGCCTTTGTTTATTATACATGACTAGATTCTGAACTTATTAGTTAATTCAACATAAGCTTCCTGGGTACCTAGCACATGCCAGGCCCAGACCTACATGCAACAAACAAAACATGCAAAACCTGTGCCTTTATTGGGCTTACATTTTACTGGGAGAGAGAAGTCAAAAATACACAGAAAATGAACAAACACAGAACTGAAGGCACAATTATTAAAGTAAAATACAAGGTAGACATTTGTGAAATTGATCATTGTGAAAAGCACATGGAATTTTATATATACAAATTGTGTGTGTGTGTGAATAAATCTCCCACCATAAGGAAGGAATTCAGAGAAGCAATATGTTTTACAAGAGCAGGAAAATAAGCCTTTTCTTTGGAAAACATCACCCTTTAAACCTCATAAAATATTAAAATAACGATATGGCTGATACTTATTAGGTATGCGTTATGTACCAATGTCTGTTTCATGCGCTTCACATTTATATATGCTGACACAATTAATCCCCACTACAACCTTCAAAGTAAGCGCTTTTATTATCCTCACTTTGTAGCTGAGGAAACCGTGGTGGGGAGGGCTGGATGACTTTCCCAAGTCCCTACAGTTCTTTAATGGCAAAACAGCATTCAAGCTCAGGCAGTCTGGCTCCAGAGTCCACACTCTTAACTACCACAGCAGACCGTACAGGGCTTCTTTATAGAGGCATTCTTTAGTTTTTCTTACTTAAGAAGACACAAATAAGAAACCAAAAGCCATTCCACCAGAGAAGGCCGTAGGCGTGGATTATTTAGACTAAAATAATCAGAAACCTGTATTTAAAAAAAATCAACAAGGAAACCTGACAGTGCTATTAAGTCTATGATGAACAAATAAAAAAAAAGTTTCTCTATGTCCAGCCGTGGAGACTTCAATGCTACTCCCGTATATGTGGTTCTTCTTGAAACGCGTGGCCCTTCCCAACACTTCTCTCTTCCCCCACCAGGATGAAATACCATCCAAGTGCTGCTGGTTTGGTAGCTCTGCTAACCTAGACTTGGGCCCCCTCCCAGATGTTCAAGGCACTGAGGGTGTGCACTGGGCTCTCCTGCAGGGCAAGTCCAGGCGTGGCAGATGTTTTCAGTGAAACTTCGCAGCCTCTGGTATTCTTGCTCACCTTATGTGGTAGCAGACAATACATGGTCCCTAAACGCAATCCTCCCATCTACACACAGGAGCCCACACCACGAGCATTCATACCTTTCCCCATGGGGTTTCTTTTGCTTTGAGTCCCTTTTTCCCATTTTGCTTCTCTTTTGGCTACCTCCTAAGTATCTGAAAATCATCAACTTATGTATAATTTCCTCCAGGAAGTCTTCCTTGACCTTGTGGGTCTTCATCAGTTGTCCCTCTTCTGACCTTCAAAATTTTCTATGAATTCCTCTCTCCTGATGCTGATCATATTTTATTATAGGTATTTGTCCACATGGTAACTTTACATTTGTTAAGTCGTTTGTAAAGTCGAGGTGGTAATCATTCTACCTTGGTATCTTTAGCACCTAGCATAGTGAGTGCCTAGGGGTTGGGCTGACTTTTCTGCTGATGTTTTAGCAAAGCACACTCCAGTAAAACAAACAAAATAATTTCAAAATTCATCTTTATGTTTGAGAACGACACTTTCTCGGAGGGTATATTTGCTTTTCATTTCCCATTTCCATAACCCTGCCAAGGGTAAAATCTTTGAGCATCCTTGAGGAATTGATCATCACTTGATTCAGTATCTGTGTGGAGACGTGAGAGCTCTTTCATTCACCAGGCATCATCCTGAGTCCTGGGGATCTTTCTGGATCCTACTGAACCCAAAGGTGCAGAGCTGAGATGTCCCCCAAGGGCCTCAGTCCTCTGGGGCCTCGTTTATTTATAGAATCACCCACATGGTAAGAGGAACAGAACACTTTTGCATCCCCCAGGAAACTCGGGGAGCTTTCCCTCTTTCTTTCATTGCTTGCTTCTGCTAAAGTTATAACTCCCCCTCTGCATTCCATCTCCTGCAAATGGATGCAATATATATACATATTTTTATATATATATAGCATATAGAATATTGTATATATATACATACTATATATATACAATATAGATAATATTGTATATATAATATATATTATATATTATATATACAATATTATATATTATATATAGTATATATACAATATTATATATTATATATATTGTACATATATTATATGTATACATATGCATATATTAATTTGTATACATATATTGTATACATATAATATATATAATATTGTATATATTGTATATATACAATATTATATATTATATATAGTGTATATATATTATATATATAATATGTATACATATACATATATTAATTTCTGACACCACTAGTATCAGACATTGAAGTTGTGTGAAATCTTTTACAACTATATATCATTGTTCCATGAGCATTCTATCTGATCATTTACTTCTCTGAACAAATTTGCTTAGCCTGGATTCCTATAAGTAAAATTATTGGATAAAAAGCCATGAACAGTTAAAATGATAACCTCGTGATATACATCAGCAACTTTCCTTCCAAGATGCTTACGAAAGTCATTTTAATAGTCTCTGCATCAGGGCTTGATGGCACCCACCTTTATGCACCTTCAGTACTATTAATAGGATATTGTTTTGCGTGGCTTTGATTAATGGTGGATTAAGTGTTTTTTATACTTATTGACTGTAACATTTTTGGATGTTTACTATATGTATCATTTGTCTGTTTTTCTATTTACATTTTTAAAGAGCTATTTATCTTTTTAAATATTTTTCTCTCTAAATTCGAATGGAAAATATTTCCGGTTTCCTTTTTATTTGGTGTTTGTTTTTATTATTATTATTATTTAGTGCTTTGCTTTTACTTTTGGAATCTATACATAATTTCCTTTTCTTTTGTGAGCTCACTTGTTATTTTACGCTTGGTCATTGTATCTCTTTCCTGATCTGACTTGTTTAATAAGGCATCAATACATGGCTTGGGTTTGGATTGAAAGAAGCTGGGTCCGCTTTAAAAAGATGTGATATTATTGAGAAATATTTTTATACACCCATCTTGACAATTTAATTATTCATCATTTTTGAGATCTTTTATTCTCACGTTCAATTGTAATACACTGTACTAAATGTGAAAATGTATTATAAGGTTAGAATAAAGATACTTTGAGAAAATTACTGTGCACAGCTTTTAGACAATGCATTTTCAATGTAGGAGAGAGATGAAGGTTTCACAACAGAAATATGCCAACTCTGTTTCTGTGTATGTTCCATTTAGATTGAAGCCATAGCAGTTGTTGTGCATTCTAGCCACCTTAGAGTTTATCAATATTGTGCAGCTGTTGCCTTGCCTAAAGAAAGTGCCAAGAGGAAATAATGAGATCGTACGGAATCCCGATAAGCAAAAACTTGCAAGGCAGAATCAGAGCTAAGAAAATGAAGGAAAAGAAAAGAAAGAGCCAAAGTTCCAGGAAGTCTTATTTCTTGTTCGTATAACGTTACCCTAAATGTTTTGCCTTAAAATTTCTCTTTGAACAATTGTCCTCTCTGTAATACGCCAAAAACTAAGTCTGTTTCTTTCAAGAGCTGGCACCGCACTGATAATTTATAAGTACAAAGTATGCAACTGCAATTCCTGTTTCACCCTGAACTTGAACTAAAGATGTCTTTGATTGGCATGAATGTGGTGCCAAGCAAGGAGACTCCACTAATACCGAGGGGAAAAAAAACAGACGAGTCTTCTTCATTCTTGAATAAACATACCATTCAATTCACGTAAAGGCAAGTTAATTTCAGAAAGGTTCACTTCTGTTTTCTTGAGATAACAAGATGCAAAGCATTTACTTAAACTCGGGTAGTCGATAAAATTCTTCAGACATTATAATCATTGGCTGTGTATTTTTTAAACTTAACATATTCAAATAGAATGCTTTTTTGGTTATTTGTAAAACTCATCTTTGCTGTACCTTCTGAGAACAAGTATGGCATCATTGCTTTTCCCATTTAACATTCCTTAAGTTTGACTGAATCATTGGTAAAACAGTTTCCTTGTGTAAGATAATGAAAATCCTGGACAACTACCTTTAGCTTCTTATTAAAGAATGTTTTCTCTAACCCTCTTGGAAATTAAAACATGCATAAAAATACATTTTACATGTCAACCTGATTTCATATTAGTATATATGTTAATAATTATTTGATAATTATTATTTAATTAGTCAAACGACATGAGAAAGTCTCAGTTAAGAACATTTTGGAAAAAGCAGTTTCATATCTATACACATCACACATTTGCATGAAGTATTTCCTGTGGTTAGTAGCATTGCACTCATCAAAACTCATAGAACCTTATGATTTTAAAACATTTTGAACTCTCTCATAACACTTGTAGATAAAAACAAAAATCATTAAAGCATAATTCATGCCTGAGATGCTAAATAAATACTTGGTTTGGTTTTGACTGTAAAATTATTGAGTAAATGGATTAACAGGACAATGTACTCTAAAGTTTAGAATGTTAATACTAGGTGAAATTGACTAAATGTATAAAAGAGAAAAATAAGATGAATGAAAGTAATATTACTTTAGAAGCAGCTGGTTAAATTATGGAACTGACTTGTACAAAGTGTCATCTTTCCATTTTTCTTCTCTTTGGTTTTCTTTTCCCATGAGGCTGAACAGTATCAGCAAATCTAACATGATTTTGGAGTATAAGAAATAGCCTTTGCATGACCCAGTCCAAATATACTAGAGAAGTATTTTTGTGGACTCAGTAAAATGGTACTTTATTCCCACTTCAATACTCTTCTCTACATTACAGATCCCTTGATACCTGGAAAAGTGAAAGAGTCAAATGTCTGGTCAGACTTTGGACTTCTTTTTCTGGTCCCTGGCCGTAACAAGCCACGGCCTTACCCCTAATACTATAGACAAAAATATATTCATTTAAAGTATTTCGATTATTTCTTTACAGAAAATCAAATTTTACCTTTTTATACACACTGAGGGTATTTTGGGGACATGCATAACTTTTAACAACAACATTGTTGATACCAGTCACCCTTCTGTCTGCCACCCAGAATTCTGACTAGAGGTATTATTACTAGACATGCCTTTCTTGCATTTTTGGAACCATATTCCTGAACACATATTTTTATCTGAAGGTATTTCCTGCTTAGAGACAGCCTGGTATGTGAAATAGGATATTTTAAAACTAGAGTGGTACTGGTATTGCAAAATGAATTTTGATGCACTAGAGCAATTGCCATCAAGTCTCTCAAGTCTTTTGAAGTCTCTCCTAAGACATTTAAGACTCTCCCACTCACTTGCCCTGAGGACTTCTAATTTCTGACAATGGAAACTCAACTCCTAGAGTGTTGTAATGTAAATTGTACACCATGGGGTTTATGTAAATGCCAACTGAATGAAAAAAAAGATGACAGAAAATAAAGACAGTTCTAGTTATTTCAATGCTTATTTACTGTCAATTCTACCCTACTTTTAAACACAGTATCTCAAATACTATCAAGAATTATCAGAAATATAAAAAAGAAAGATAATGTGGTCCATAGTGAAAAGTCAATAAATTGCTGAATCAGAATCCTAAACAACCCAGATGTTACAAGAAATTGAAAAAATGAGTGGAGAAATCAGAGACATCAGGTGAGATTTGGAAGCTGCCTAATACAAACTGCCATCCTGCAACTGAAAGACACACATCTGAAAAACAACAACAACAAAAAAACTCAATGGATGCGATTAATAACACCTTCGATCCACAGGAGAAAGGATCAGTTACTTTGAGGAAAGGTCACTAGACATTATTCTAAATAAAGGAAAGTGAGAACAAATTGAAAATAAATCAATAATACAAAATAAAATAAAACCTAGCATCAGCAGCAGCCTGCAAGTTAATATTGAGTACTCTGACGCTGGAGTCCCAGTAATGAAGGAGAGAGAAAACGGGGTGAAAAATATTTGAGGAATCTTGCCTGTAGTTTTCCAAATTGTTTTAAAAAGTAGTGAGCCACTGACATGGGAAGCTCTGCACATTTGAGAGAGCATTAACACCCACCGCCCCCCCCACACACACACACTCTTTAAGTATGTCATAATCAAACTGGTGAAGCCTAAATATGAAAATGAATGATTGGCTTCTTGTAATGGTGGACAAGTGAATTTGTCTTGTAAACCATCTGCAAATAGAAATTATAAAAATGATAACTTGTAAACTTCCTAAAGCTGACCAAAGAAAGACGATGGCATAATCTCAAAAAACGTGATGAATGGTAAGAATTACGAACTGGTGGCTTCAGGCCTGACGGCACTGCCCACCCCACTGAGCTATGGCAGGGTGGGTGGGGGCACTCTGCAAGCTTACCAGGAAAAAAATTCAGAGATCGTGACTCAAGAATGGGAAATTACCTGGAAATGGAAACATTTAAAGAAAAAATCCCAGTAGTACAAGAAACATAGACGTGGGACCCAAGTTTAATGCATAAATTCGTCAAATATCTAAATGACAGCTAAACTGCTTGTTCTCGGAGAAATTGTCCAGGACCAAATAAGCAGAGTAGAGAGGAATCTACTGTGGAAAGGTAGAGTTACTTGGATGCAGAACTGTGATTCGATGTATTTCTCTTAACAGAGTCCCTGTATAATGTAGGTAACAGAGAACATGAAGTGTTGGACTATAGAGATCAAAGTTGGAAATTAGGGGAAAATTTTCAGAAGTAAGAGAACCTAAAAGAGGATGAGCCTCATCTCTATTTCAGTTCTTGGGTGAAGAACCAATTTCACAGGCACAGGGAAGATTCACAGGAGGGAGGGCTAACAATCTACAGCAACACTACAGGGGAAGTTACCAGAGCAAAGCCCAGGTCTCAGCAGCTGTTTATTTTGGAGTGACAAAATTTACATTTTTAGTTCAGGAAAGTTAAAAATTAGAATAGAAAGCTAATAACTCTCAGAAAAACACAATAGAATTTAAACCTAACACAATGTATTATTTTCCATGTTCAGTTTTCAAAGAAAAATTACTGACGTCCAAAGAAAAGGGAAAGTGTGACACATAATAAAAACATAAACAACTCAATGGAAGCTGAATATAATTGTCTTCAGAAGCAGGATTTAGCAGACACTTCTGTTGAAAATACATTCACAAATTCAAAGAACATATGCTTGATGAATCAAAGGAAAATATGAGACCATTGAGTTGACAATTAGAGGATGTAAGCAGAAAAATTAAAACTACTTTTTTCTACTTGGGCATCACACCAGAAATAGATTCATACAAATATAATTAAATGAGTTTTGCAAAAGGTGAAAAAAGAAAATGGAATCAAAGTAATCTTTTCACCACCTGGTTCTACCTCAATTAGATGTCTATATGCAAACAAACAAATAAATAAATACAGCAACCTTAACCCACAACTCACATCTTGTACAAAGCTAACTAAATTTGATCATAGACCTAAGTGGAAAATGTAAAACTATAAAACATTTAAAAGAGCACAGGGGAAATTGTGTATGAACTTGGACTGGCAGAGTTTTTAGAAAATACAACAAAATAAATCTATTAAAAAATTGTACTTTATCAAAATTCAAACATTTTGTTCTCTGAAAAACAATGAGAAAAGAATTTTGAAAAACTGGGAAGAAATATTTGCAAAGCACATACTGGATAAATGATGTGCATACAGAATGAGACAAGAAGTCTTCTCCCCATCGAAGTTCTTTTCTCGATCAAAAGGTTCGTGGTCTCTCGGGCTTCAAGGAATGAAGCCATGGACTGCAGCGGCGAGTGTTACAGCTCCATTAGAGAAAAGTGCGGACCCAAAGAGTGTGCGGCAACAAGATTTATTAAAGCGAAAGCCAAAGTGAAACGAAAGCGAAAGTAAAGCTTCTACGCAGTGGAAAGGGACCCGGAAGGCTTGCTGTCTCTGGCTTGGGTGTCTTAACGCTTATATCCCCTTATGACCCCTCCCCTTTTCCTTTTTCTGTCCTATAGAATTAGCTTATATTCTATCCACTTGTGGGTTGGCGGGCCTGATTGGTTAAAAACATGAGGCTGCTGCTAGAGCTTAAACTCCCTATGATTGGTTGAAGTTTGAATCCCTTAGCTTGCAGCTATGACGTATTTTGGCTTAGGGGAGAGTCCTCTTTGATTGACTGAAGTTTCTATCCCTTAGCTTGCAGCTATGACTCATTTTGGCTTAGGGGAGAGTCCCCTTAGGGAAGTCCTTATTGACCCAGGAAGTCCAGCCAACTTAGCCACTTAGTTCCTCAAGAATATGCAAAGAACAGCTAAAACTCAACAATAACACAACAGTGAATACTCATTATTAGCAAGCAGAGTGTCCTTGATTTAGAAATGCATTCATATGCAATTTGTATATAGTGCTTTATTTAAACATTTATGGAAAATAATTACAGAATTAATTCACATATTATGTCTTAAATATAGACATGTGCCTTTAGAGCAAAGATAATTTCAAGATATTATCTTTTTACCTGAAATCAAGGAAGCCATTTATACAGAGTTTAGAGAACTAAGTTTGCTTTCTAAGAATGTAGAAATAAACAAACTAGAAGAATATAAAAGCAGTAAATTTCGTTAGCGGTTTAGCTGAAATGAACTATAAAAATTTTGAATAAAGGCAGAAATTACTTTTTTGACTGTTTTGTATAATATCTATTTGTAGAGTTTCCTGTACATTACTGGCTTTTTTTTTTTTTTTTTTTTTTTAATGGAAAATATCGTGTTGCTTAAAAGTAATCCAGGATTCTGAGGCTCTCTTAGCCACTACTATTAATAATAGAACTCTGACTGAGGGCACACTTGGTGAGAAAAAAATGGATTGAGCCTTCTGATAGCAGTGGCAACCCGCCTGGAGCTGCTGCGACCATGATGTCGGCTGCAATGGGGGAGGCACAGCTGGGGCTGAGTGCTCCACTGAGCTGGAGGGAACAGGAAATAGGCGGAAGCCCCGCCCCCTTCTGAGTTGGGAGCATGGGAGCCTCATGCTTCCTGGGTGTAGCTGCGGCTGCCAAGCCACAGGTGTGGACCTGGACCTCCCTGTGCTCTTGGGGGTCAGGAGCAGACAGAAAAGCCCTCTCTGGCACAGCTACAGCTGCAGAAGCCTTGGCTGGGGACCTGGGCATCTCTGCACTCTCAGGGGCCCAGGAAGGCCACCCTATTCCCACAGGCTCTGAAGTGCCTGCTCCTGCTGCCTGGCCTCTCCCTGTTCCTGGACCCTGTTCTGATCTTGGAGGGGAGTTGAGGTCTAGCCCAGGCAGTCACAACCGAGACGGATGTGTACAGGCTTTCAGCAGTGCTGACACCCCAGGCCCCATGCTGCCCCCTCCAGACTTTGGGTGCCAAGGAGCACAGGAATGAGGCCGAGGAGGTGCTAAGTGTAGCTTGATGCTGGCCTGCAGGTGCCCTTGTGCAGGAACACCCTGGATGCCCAACCTGGGTGAACAGTGAGTGATGGAAGGAGACAGGCCCTTGTGTGGAAAGGGGCAGGTCTCTGGTGAAGCCCCACCTTCAAGCCAGGGAAGGCCTGAAGCCTGGGGCCTTGGCTGCCTGCCCTGTGGACCAGAGTGGAAACTTAATGGTGCTTTTTCTGGGCCCACCCATGGTCATCCATGGACAAATCAGCACACACTTCCTCTCCTCTAAAGCCCATAAAGGCCCTCCTTCTTCCCCTCCCCCCACTAAGCCAGACTCAAAAAGAGAGATGACAGGATGACCAGCTGTGGACAGAAGCCACCCACTGCAGGGCCTCCCCTCTGCTGAGAGCTGAGAAGAGGAAAGGATGACCTGCCTGCGGAGATGAGCGACCAACTCCAGGGCCTCCCCTCTGCTGAGAGCTGAGCACCTGTTGGGATGTCATGGCTCTGGAGAGAAGCAACCATCTCCAGGGTCTCCTTTGAGCTGTTCTATTGCTCAAGAAAGCTTCTCTTCACCTTGCTCTCCCTCCACTTATCCACAGACCTCATTCTTCCTGGGCACGCAGGACAAGAACTTGGGACCTGCCAAATGGCAAGGCTGAAAGAACTGCAACATAAACAGGCTGAAACACCATATTGCGGGTGACAAGAAGGAGAGAAGACCTATGATCCCTCAGGGATCCCAGACCTAGAAGCTTCCCAATCCTCTTTGGGTTTCTGCAGTTCCTGGCATCTCTAAGCTTCTGGGTGCCACCGTGTTCCCCAGTGCCAGCTGTGGAAGCTGCTTGCAGTGCACCTGGTCTAGCCACAGCCTCGCAGTGAGCCGTCGCTGGTGCCAGCTCTTGGAGCTGCTTACCACACCGCAGCCAGTGTGCCTGGCTGTGCACAGTGGCCAGACTCCAAGCATGCTTGCTCACACTCTCGCCGCTCCTCTCACCGTTGGCAGGCATGAGATCCAGCTTGGTAGCGTGAGCTGAGCGCAGCCTACCAGGCTGAGTGGGCCAGTGGGCCTGAACAAAACTTGGGCTAAGGCATCACTGGCCACAGAGATTTCTGGCTGGTGAAGTGACACTCGAAGGATCCTGTAACACTTCCATGTCCTTACTCTGAGGGTAATTGGCCTCAAGTCACTGACATTTAGGAACCAATTAAAAGGAACCCAAAGAGCCAAAGCCATCCTCAGCAACAAGAACAAAGCTGGAGGCATCACGTTACCTGACTTCAAACTATCTGACGAGGCTACACTAACATCACGTCCGCATCCTCATCTCCTTTTCTTGTGAGGTCACAAATTCTGTCCAGTTAGGGACCCTTATGACCTTAATCCCCTCTCTAAGGGCTCCATCTTCAAATAGAGTGACATGCTGAGTACTGGGGGTTAAGGTTTTAACGTATGAATTTTGGAGAGGACACCATTCAGCCTCAGACAGACACACCTAGCACCCTGCACTTTTTCTACAGAGAGCTTATCTCAATTAAAATCCAACAGCTAGGCATGCATTATTTAATATCTGTCTCCTCCATTCATGAGAGTAGAAACCAGCTCGATTTGCCCCATACCTAGGATAATATGGACCATATAATGAGCACCAAATAAATATTTGTAAAATAAATGAATGGAAAGCAAGATATAGTGATGCATATATCACAAGATCCCCAGGCAAGATAAATTTTAGCTGTTCTAGCGAAGCAACAGAGAAGAAAAGATAAACGGACACGTACACTTGTTCTGTGGGCACTGAGTTACCATTCTCAAGTAAAAGCAAGTTGAAATTGCAAGGAACAGACAGGATGTAAGTTCAAGAATAAGTTAATTTGATTTTTTTTTCAAGGAAAGGCAAAGAAGCGAAATAATCATAAATTATGATGTAAAGATTTAGGAAAGCAGAAATCTAAATTGCCTCATTGTGTTAAAATGCACCACATATTCTGAAAGTGCAAAAGTGTCATCAGATAAAGGAGACGCATTGGATCCTTTGAGAAACACTCGAGGTGTTATCATAACCCATTGCTTCTGAGGCTGTGACTGGCCCAAGATAAAAATCCCCATTTAGGGGCACCGTCAAGATGTGGACCAGGTACCCGTGATTCTGGATCACAGCCTCCTTTCTGTCTGGTTATGCATCTCTGTAAATCTTGGTCCTGCATCCTTTTTCCAAAGTCTACAGCTTCCAGTCCCTGATGGCATGAGCAGTGGCCAAGTGGCCACTGTATTTAGTGCAACAGTGCTATAGAGAAACTCTCTGGATGAGCTCCTTATAAGCGTTCTTATCACCTTATCACCGGAAGTTCTCTAGCTTATTCTATGAAAAACTCCATTACTGATCGTCTCTTTCAATTTAATCTCTTCCCATTAGCCAAGGTTGTCAGTGCTTGCTCATACAGCTCTGTGTTGTGTTGGTTGAAAGGAAGCCAGCTTTACTGAGGAAAGCAAAGGATGCTCTTCCTATGCAGAAGAGTCACGAAGGCTCTGGTTACATCTTCCTGTGTCTGTCTGAGGGAGGGCTGAGTCACTGGGAAGGTCAGCCTGGTCTCCTACTGCCCCCTGGGTTGTCCCACCTTGCTCACCCAGCAATGGTGCAAAACAAGGTCATTGAAAAGAAAGGGACACACACGGACATGTGTGGACGCACACACAAGTATACACCACTGCACACACACATAACACATACACCACTGCATGTGCACCACACACACATGCTACACACATCTCTGCATGTGCACCCACAGCCATACACACACACAACACAGGCACACACTACTCATGCACCATTGCATGCACATGTGTACACATGTATGCACACACAACACATACACCACTGTGCATGCACACACACACACAAACACACACAGATTCCTCACCTCAGCAATGGTGCTAACCAAGGCCATTGACATGATGGTGAACACATGTACACATGCATGCATATGTGTGCATATATACACACTCAGATACCATACACACTCACATGCCATTCCATGCACGTACACACACACCAATGTGAAGACACACATGCATACCACACACACACACGCAGGTATATGCACACTGCACAAACAGCACTGCATGAACCTGCACAGAGGCATGCACGCACACATGCATGTGTACACAGACACATCACACACACACAAACTACACAAACACACACCATTGCATAGTCTTACTTCTTGCATGGCATTTAGTAACAGATCCAGAATTGGTGTAGTCTTAGAACTGTTTTTAAAAACTTTCTTTTAATGACATATGAATGAAGTACTTATATAACTTAAAAATTTTGTTACTTTAAAATGTAGTTGGCCGGGCGCGGTGGCTCACGCTTGTAACCAGCACTTTGGGAGGCCGAGGCGGGCGAATCACGAGGTCAGGAGATCGAGACCACGGTGAAACCCCATCTCTACTAAAAATACAAAAAAATTAGCCGGGCGTGGTGGCGGGCGCCTGTAGTCCCAGCTACTCGGAGAGGCTGAGGCAGGAGAATGGCGTGAACCCGGGAGGCGGAGCTTGCAGTGAGCCGAGATTGCACCACTGCACTCCAGCCTGGGCGACAGAGCGAGACTCCGTCTCAAGAAAAAAAGAAAAAAAAAAAAAAAAATGTAGTTAAGCAAAGGGAAGATAATATACTCATAATCCTTTTGTTTAAAAACAACCACAGAAAAATGTGGTGTATACCTTACGTAATTTCCTATTCATTTATTTTATAAAAATTTTCATACTGTATGCAGAATTTTAACCTGCTTTCACAGTCTTTTGAATATACGTTTTTCTAAATTAACACATGGAAACCTTCTTTTTAAATGACTATATTATTCTACTAACTGAGCATTCTGTAATTTACTTAATTTCTGTTGATAATGTTGATAATCATTGCCTAGTTATACATTGTAGCTCTCTTAACCAGTGAGGTGTTAAGCATCTTTGTTTAAATATTTGGTTATATCTTCAATTTTCCCTTATTTATCTAATGCTAGTCATATTCAAATAGGTGTCAGCTTGGGCTATTTGTGCTATATTCTTGATTTATCTTTCATAAAAAATAATGGGCTCAACTGTGTATTTTTTTTAAAATAGTTAATGACAATTGAGTGATAATAATATAACGCAGATCCTGCTTTTGTAGAAATAAGTGTATCCACAAATAAAAATGGCCTGTCAAACAAGGCAATTTTCATACACCAATCACAAGTGTCCACTGTCACCCTCTCCATGTTATGACTGCGCAAGGACTCTCGTTGCTTCCTAAGTAAACTTACCCTGCACCTCAACAGCACATGGTTTACTCATTCTTACTCATTCTCAGCAGGTATTGTAGGGTTTTCAATCTAACTTTGAATTTAGAAATCTAAAGTCTTAGAGTTAATGGCTAGGGTGAGAAAGTTAAATGTATAGAGAAAGAGTGAAACTGAACAAGATAATTGTCCTTTCATTTGCCTATTTGAAACATTTCTTCTAAAACTTCTTAATCATAAAAGTGGTAGATCAGATGACAAAATACCAAAATAAATTTCCTATTTAGTAGCTTATAAGGGTGCTTATATAAATGTGGCCAAGGGTGAGCTCGAATGGCATAGTTACAGAACATTTCAGAAGGCAGATTTTCTAAATTCATGGTATCTCTCAAAATAGCACAAATGAAGTTAACATATATCCTCAAATGAACGATGGACACGATGAAGGTATAAGGACATTAGAAATCAGAAGAATTGGGTTCTCCCAAGTTAAACCACTAAAACAGACTAGAGTGACGACTCAGGACAATCTCATTATCCTCAATGATGAGGACGCCTTTATTAATGTGGGTGGCTGTCGTGAATGCCTGTTTTAGGCAGTGATTGAAGGTTTCCTGGGAAGTATAAAGGACCCAGTGAATCACAGAATTTGGAAGTTGAGAGGTATTTTAGATAGCAGCTAGTTTAGCCCCATCACTCCACAAATTCTGAAACTCAGCACCAGACAGCAAATGTTTCTTATCCACATCAGGAGTACAGCTGATAGCAAATAGAAAGCATTCAAGATTCTGTACACTATCACTTAGGTTTTTTATCATTGTATTCGTTTTCTCTCTGTGTGTAAGAGATCACCACAAGCAGCATTTTAAATAGCATTCATGTATCTTTGGTATTTTCCTTTCTGATTAACAAAACGTGAACCGATCAGTAGCTGTAATTTAATCTGTAAAATCTCCTTTTCTGTGTATTAGGTTGGTGCAAAAATTATTGTTTTTTTTTTTTTTTTTGCCATTGAAAGTAATGGCAAAAAGCACAATTACTTTTGCACTGACCTAAGAATATAGATGACCATTGGCATAATATCTCATTGTGTTAGGAGGGGGACATCTTGGGGAATCATTTTGGAATTCTCTCTCCAACACCTTATGAAGTATTCTAACTTCTGGCCAGAAATACATACATACATACATACATACATACATACATACATACATACACACATACATACATAAAAATAAAGAGGAGGAAGCCAATGTTGATTTGCTCTGCCCTTTATTGACTGAAAGACCACCCAGACAGTAACTTCCCTGGAGGCAGAGTCTTCCCTAGTTGGTCTCCGTCAGGCAGAGATCCTTATGTGGTCAGTAGTTTCTCCATGACCACAGCTCGTTATCAAACAGATCCACAGAGAATGGCCCTGTTTACTGCATGGTACCCAGAGAAGAAACACTTCTTATGCAAGGGGCCGTTTTCCCAAGGATGGAATCATTTTATGAATTAAGAAAATTTACACTGATATTACCCTGTCATTTTCTATCCCCGTCTGTTGGTTGGTTTCTCCTTATATGACTTACCACCACTAGCACCGCATTATACTTTTATTGCCTTTCTTCCCCACTAAAATGTAAGGCCTGTATACGCACAGGTTACTCCTACCTTGTTCACCACTCTAACCCCAATGCCTACAGCAATACCTGGCACTCACTAGGTGCTCACGGTGTGTGTTGAATGGACAGGTCTGAGACCTTCCTGGTACACTGCAAAGCTTCTCTTTAGGGCCACATCAGTTTGTCTGGTAGTGTAAGTTCCAAAGAGAAGCAAGATGGCTTGGTGCTGTTTAATACAATTAGTATAACATATTTCATCTATATTTGTTCTACCTTTTCTATGTTACATTTTTTTTTGCTTTCTTTTGAATTATGTTTATTATTCCATTTTTTTTCCTGCAAGCTATGTTCCCAAATTCTTTCCTGTTCAAATGTTTTTATTGCCTTTATATTGGAGGAAAACATGATTGTATATTATTTTTGAGATTCATTTTCTTTTTAATCAATCCCTGTCAATTTTTTTGCGAGGACCTAGAATGTCAAGAGTAAGACTGGACTGTCCCCCCACCCACCCTTTGAAAGTGACTTGCTTTGCTCTCTAAATTTCTTCTCCTTTTCACACTCCTTCTCTCTTTCCTCCTTTTTCTTCTATTGCTTCTCTTTCTCTGCCTCCTTTTCTCTCTTAATGTTCAGTAGCCTATCTATTAATACTACTCTATGCTTATGCTAAGATTCAGGAATAACTGTGCAAATGTTCAAGACGTTGTACTCTTTCCTATAAAATGACTTTTAAAAATGGTTTGAGGGAGGAAGGAGGTATCTAGAAATTATGTGGAGGCATGCCAGAAATGTTTTCTTTCTTTGTCACAATTTTTCAGAGGTTGTTGACTTTCCCCTGCTTTCATTTGTATTCTTTCATCAAACACTATTCTGGATGTTTTTGTGAGGGTGTTTCTGGAGGAGGTTAACATTTGAGCCCATGGACTTTGGGCAAAGTAGATTGCCCTGCCTAATATTGGATAAGTCTCATCCAGTGGACTGAAAGCATGACGAACACAAACAAATGACCTCCCCCAAGCAAGAGGGACTTTTCCAGCGAGGGTTTTTAGACCTAAACTGCAGCACTGACTCTTCCCTGGGTCTCCAGCCTGATGGCCCACTGTGCAGATTTTGGACTTAGCCTCCATAATCACATAAGCCAATGCCTCAAAACCTTTCTATCTGTATTTATATTTGTATCTGTGTCAACACACACACACACACACACATCCTAATGGTTCTGGTTTACTGAAGAACCCTGACTAATACAGAATGCCTTAATTACTTCGAAAAAAAGTATTCATAAATGAACACAGAATTAGGGCAAACATAATTTTGCAGGGGAATGAGTGTGTAAGTGAGGGGAAAAGAAAAACATAAAAATGAAACAAATCCTTAGCCAAGAAAAAAAAAAGATCATCTTCCCTTTGTTAAAAGAAGAATGCTAGGAATCAAAATTCAAGCTGTTTGTGTTCTTCTGATTTCATGTGTTTTGATGCCACTTATTATGTAGCCATAGGTTTTGACAGTCCTTCCCCCACAACATGATGAGACATCTCAACTTAAACACCTAAGCTAGTTACTAGCAAAACGGAATCTAGTTGTCAATTTTGTAATAGTCCTGCTCCATAATGAAAAATATAAAAAACAGGTTTCATTTCTAAAGGCTACTTGGCAGCTTGCCTGAAAAATACACTTTTAATATTTTCTTAGCCAAATCTTTGCACATTGCCAATCCAGATTGCATATTGTATGGGTCATTCAACTTCACTCCTTCATAAAAATACCATCTTGTCAGAATACCATGTTCATAAGTCCTGACCTTCAAGCTAAAATTGAAAAGTCAGTAGCAAAAGTTGGCTTTTGTTTTATTTGTCTGTTGAAAATTTTATAGAGGACAAATGACCTCAGTTGCAGTATATTGTGCACTCACTGAGCCCTGTACACTCAATCATAAATGAGAAGATTTTGATACCTTCCAGAATGATGAGCACTAAGAGTCTAAGTCACTTATGTGCTTTTTGGACATAATAAAGTCCTGCTTCTGATTCTGTTTTTCATCATCATTATTGGAAGATTACTTTCTTACTGTAAGACAGATATTATGAAAATAAAATTATTATTTGACTACATACAGTTTGTCACAGATTTTCCTGGCTTTAAATGATGTAAATTTATTTAGTTACCATAATAATTTAAGAATTATTGGTCAGTTAATAACAATATTTTAAAAATTATTATATTCAGTAAAGTAAAATGGTAGAATCCACATTACAGTATATGAGTATTTGTGTATAAATTAGGATATTGTAGGTTAGTTGACTCTCATTTAGCAAAATGTCACATCCCTATATAAAGAAATGTAAATAAAGACTTTTTTGTTCCATCAAAAGACTGCATAACATTAACTTTTATGCAGACAATTTACTTTCTGGCCTAGAGAGCAATGTAAGACATTTTTTACTCATGATTACTTATTCTGGAAATTAGGATTAACAAATCAAAACATTACTTTGATCGTGTAAAATACACCTAATATCAAAGGAAATACAATAGCATTTTTTCAGCGTTTTGGAATAATAATTTGATGAGGATCTTACGGAGATTGTCATCAGACACTTTTTTGAAATGCAATTGTGTCATGTCTGTATTATATAGGTAAAGCTATTTAGTCTCTCTAAGCTTCAATATTATCTATATAGCCATAAGACTATTGGAAGGAGGAAGGAAGAGTGGAAATCATCTAGCATTGTCTGGTATATGTAGAAAACATTTACTTACCTATTTCCCTCGAGTCTCAATTTTTCTGTCTTTAATATGTGGATAAAGTTATTAACACAGAGAATTTTTGTAAGAATTAAATATGATGTCATATGAAAGTGCTCAGTGTAGTACCAGGAAAATCATGTATGGGTACTGTCTTAGTTCACTTTGTGCTGATATAACAGAATACCTGAAACTGAGTAATTTATGAAGATAAGGAATTTAGTGGCTCACAATTCTGGAGGCTGAGAATTACAGGAGCATGATGTCAGCATCTTCCTAGCATCTGCTGAGAGCCTTCATCCTTCTTCATTCCATGGTGAAAGGTGAAAGGTGAAAGGGCAAGAGAGGATAAGAAAGAGCAAGAAGTGGCTGAACTTGTTTTTATAACAAACTCCCTCCTACGTTAACATTACTCCAATCATGAAGGCAGTATCCTCATGACCTAATCTCCTCTTAAAGATCTCACCTCTTAACACTGCTCCACTGGGGATCAAATTTCCAACATACGAATTTTGGAGGACAAATTTGAACCATGGCAGGTAGTATGGTTTGGAAATTTGCCCACTTCAAAACTGATGTTGAAATTTAATCCCAAATGTGCCTGTATTGAGTAGTGGGGCCTTAAAGAGAGCAGAGCCCTCATGAATGGGTTCATGAATCAATTCATGAATGAAGGGATTAATGAGTAATTATAAGAGTGGGACTGGTGGCTTTATAAGAAGAGGCAGACAGACCAGAGCTAGTACACTCAGCCCCCAGCTATGGGATGCCCTTAGCTACCCCGGGACTCTGCTGAGAGTCCTCGCAAGCAAGAAGAACTTCACTAGATGCCACCCCTTGACTTTGGATTTCTCAGCCTCCAAAATTGTAAGAAATAAATTCATTTTTATATTGATTACCCAGTGTATTAGACTGTTGGTGTTACTATGTAAGAACATATGAGACTGGTTAATTTATTTTCGAAAGAAGCCTAATTGGCTCAGAGTTCTGTAGGATATACAGGAAGTGTGATGCTGGCATCTACTTATGGTGATGGCCTCGGGAATCTTATAATAATGTTGGAACGCAAAGCGGGAGCTAGCATGTCACATGATGAGAGCAGGAACAAGGGTGGAGCTTGCTACACTCTTTTAAACAACCAGATCTCATGTGAACTAGCTGAGCAAGAACTCGCTCGTCATCAAGGGGATGGTAGTAAGCCGTTAATGAGAGATGGGTCCTCATGATACAGTACTTCCCACCAGGCCCCATGTCCAACACTGGATGTCACATTTCAGCACGAGATTCGGAGGGAACAAATAACCAAACAATATCATTTTGGACCCCCAAATCTCATGTCCTTCTCACATTTCAAAGTACAATAATCTCTTTTCAATAACCCTCCAAATTCTTAACTTGTTCAAGCATCAAGTTCAAAGTCCAAAGTTTCATCTGAGACTCATCTTCCACCTATGAGCCTATAAAATGAAAAGAAGTTATTCACATCCAAGATACAATGGTGGCACAGGCATTGGGTAAGCATTACCATTCCAAAATAAAATAAAGGAGTAATAGGCCCCACACAAATCTGAATCCAGAAGGGTAGGCATTAAAACTTAAAGCTCCAACATAATCTTTGATTCTGTGTCCTGCATCCAGGACACACTGATGCAAGGGGTCTGCTCCCAAGGTCTCCGGCAACTCCACCCCTGTGGCTTTGCAAGGTACAGCCCCCAAGGTGGCTTTCACAGGTTGGAGTTGAGTGCCTGTGGCTCTTCCAGACTCAAGATGCTAGCTGCCCATGGCTCCACTATTCTGGGGTCTGAAAGATGGTGGTCCCCTTCCTACAGCTCCATTAAGCAGTGCTCTGGTGGGGACTCTGTGTGGGGCCTTCATCCTCACAATTCCCCCTCAGCAATACCCTAGTAGAGTTTCTCTGTAGGGGCTCTGCCCTGCAGCGAGCTTCTACCTGGGCACTTAGGCTTTTCCAGACAGCCTCTGAAATATAGTGAGAAATTGCTGAATCACCTTCATGTTCGCATTCTGGGCATCTGAAAAGTCACACCATGTGAAAGCCTCCAAGGCTTATGGCTTGTGCCCTCTGGAGCTGTGACCTGAGTTACACTAGTGCCCCTTTGAGCTGAGGCTGGAGCTAGACTGGCTAGACTTTGGGAAGCAGTGTCCCAAGGCTGCTCAGGGAAGTAAGGTCCTGGGTTTGGCCCAGGAAACCAGTCTCTCCTCTGAGGCCTCCAGGCCTGTGATAGAGGAGGCTGTCTGGCAGGTCTCTGAAATGCCTTCCAGGTCTTGTTCCCATTGTCTTGGATATTAGCACTTGGCTCCCTTTTAGTCATGCTATTTTTTCTAGCAAGTACTTGCTCCACAGGCCTCTTAGATTCCTTTCCCCCAAAATCTTTTTCTTTCTCTGCCACATGGTTAGGCTGCAAATTACCCAAACTTTTAAATGTATGTTCCAACTTTAAGTCATTTATTTGTTCTCATGTCTGATCATAGGTTGTTAGGAGCAGCCAGATCAACTCTCAAATGCTTTGCTGCTTAGAAATGTCTTCCACAAGATATTCTTAGTCATCACTTTTACATTCAAAACTCCACACATCCCTAGGGCATGAATGCAATGCAGCCAAGTTTTTTGCTAGGGTGTAACATGGGTGACTTTTACTCCAGTTCTCAGTAAGTTCCAAACTTCCATCTGAAACCTCCTCAGCCCAGCCTTCACTCTTCACATTTCTATCAGCATTTTGGTCACAGGCGCTTAACAAGTTTCTAAGAAGTTTCAAAGTTTCGCTCGTGTTCTTATCTTCTTTATAGACCTCCAAACTCTTCCAACCTCTGCCCATTACCCAGTTCCAAAGCTGCTTCCACACTTTCAGGTATCTTTATAGCAATGCCTTGCTCCTTGGTACCAATTTTCTGTATTAGTCCAGTGGCATTATTATAATGAAATACCTGAGACTGGTAATCTATAAAGAGATTTAATTGGCTGTGGTTTTTCAGACTGTACAGGAAGTGTGGTGCTGGCATCTGCTCTTGATGAGGCCTCAAGAAGCTTCCAATCATAGAGGAAGGTGAATGGCTAGAAGATGTGTCACATGGCAAGAGAGGGAGCAAGATCAAAAGGGCTGGGAGGTCTCAGTCTCTTTTAAACAACAAGGTATCACATGAACTAACTGAGAAAGAACTCACTCATCACCAGGGGGATGGTGCTAAGCCATTCATGAGAGATTCATCCCCATGATCTGAAACCTCCCACCAGGTCCTACCTCTAACACTGGAGTTATCATTTCAACATAAGATTTTGGAGGGTGCAAACATTCAAACCATATTACCCAGTTTCAGGAATCTGTTATAAGCAACAGAAAATGAACTGTAATGGTTAGTATTTAATGCCAATTGTTCCTGGGTGTGTCTGTGAGTTGTTGCCAAAGGAGATTAACATTTGAGTCCAGGGACTGGGAGAGGAAGACCCGTGCTCAGTCTGGGTGGGCACCATCTATCTAATCAGCTTCCAGGGCTGTTAGAATAAAGCAGGTAGGGCCGGATGCGGTGGCTCACACCTGTAATCCCAGCACTTTGGGAGGCCGAGGCAGGCAGGATCACGAGGTCAGGAGATCGAGACCATCCTGGCTAACACAGTGAAACTCCGTCTCTACTAAAAATACAAAAAAGTTAGCCAGGAGTGGTGGTGGGCTCCTGTAGTCCCAGCTACTCGGGAGGCTGAGGGAGGAGAATGGCATGAACCCAGGAGGCAGAGCTTGAAGTGAGCCAAGATCGGGCCACTGCACTCCAGCCTGGGCAACAGTGTGAGACTCCATCTCAAAAAACAAAAAGAGTAAAGCAGGCAGAAGAAGGTGGAAGACCTGACTTGCTGAGTCTTGCAACCTTCATCTTTCTCTCATGCTGGATGCTTCCTGCCCTTGAACACTGGACTCTGAGTTCTTCAGCTTTTGGACTCTTGGACTTGCACCAGTGGTTTGCCAGGGTCTCTTCAGCTCTTAGCCACAGATTGAAGGCTGCACTGTCAGCTTCCTTACTTTTGAGGTTTTAGGACTTGGACTGGCTTCCTTGATCCTCAGTTTGCAGATGGCCTACTGTGGGACTTCACCTTGTGATCACATGTGTCAATTCTCCCAGTAAACTCCCCTTTAAATATATACAAATCCTATTTGTTCTGTCCCTTTAGAGAACACTGACTAGTACATGAACTAAAACAGCAGGTATGAATTAGCTGCTAAACTTCCATCCACCCTCCTGTACTGATGGGTAGAGTGAAAGGGCAGGGAACCGAGACTGAACTTCTTGGATTCATTTGCAGCTGAGTCCTAGTCCCTCCTATAATGCTTTCAATGTAGAAGTGAAATGGAAACCATCTTCCTGGTACTTTGGGCTGATTTTGAGATGGTAATAGCACTGTCAAAATAAAAAGTCTATGCAGTAGCATGCAATGGTCACATCCACACTTTCCAGGTGAGTGGAGGCAGCCACACAAGAGGCCACTGTGGTGGATGCCACAGGTTTCTGACTGCCCTGTTCCCTGGATCACAGCTGAGATGTGTTCTTGAATTTAGTAGTTTTGGTGGTGGTTTCGTAGGAATGAGATTTCTAGTAAGCTTGATGTTTTTCTCTCTGAAATTCATTCCTGGTGGCATACCAAATGTTTTTCTCCAAAACATTTTTTGAAGCACCAAATTCCCTTTAAGATGTTCTTGTCTATTTAAATTCTGACAACATTTTCTATTTCCTGTACAGACTCCCGAGTGACCCAGTTTGTCTTTAAATCATATTTCTCAGTCAGTTTTCATTGACTCCAAGGGAATTAATAGTCTCACTGTGGTTGGGAGGGTGCAAAGACACAGGAAACCCGCAGACAGCTCTCCAAGTCCGCCTGTGAGTCATGGCCCTATGATCACACGGCCCCTCAGAGCTGTGTGGGCTGCGTGGGGAGATGGAAGAACGAGAGAGAACTTGGAGATGTGAAAAGCGATGGCCTGAGCATGGAGAGGCACTGAGAGGAGAGTAAAAGGAACAAAAAGGATGATCTCCTGTGATGACATAAAAATACTCATCACCATAATTTGAGTAAAAAAAGCAAAATTCTTCCCAGACACATACATTACTTCAGAAGAAAGATAGTTTGGATCATATACCTGCTGGTCTTGGGGAATTAGGGTCAGCAATGGGACTGGTTAGTAGTAGGTACGTGAGGAATTGCTGAATAACTTTATCTTAGAATTTAAGCTAATTCGATGTATTTATTTTCTTCTTTCAACTTGTTGGAGAAAAATAAAGAACCATCTCTTGATGGTTTGTCAAGTTATGTATTAGCATATTTTAATTCCTTCCTAGACATATTAACAGTTGGTTACCGTATGGCATGAATATTTTCAAATGTTCCTTCTTGCGGACATACAAAAACACTTCGCATTTAATGGCATGAGGTGCGCTTTAAAAGAAACAGTGAAGGGAAGTCATTAAATAGGCTACAGCATGCATGAAGAAAAACAGGAATGAAAAAGTACAAAAATAATATAGCTATTATGTTAAGATTCCAGCTAACTTTTCAAATGAGGTTAGAAATAGATTCTTTTAATTTTATGACAGCCATTTAATTATGTAGCTCCCTTAATGCCTTTATAAGAGAAAAGGGCTTTGTAAATTAGATTGTTTTATTACAAAATTCCAACAGGATATATATTCACCACCTCTTATTTTTCTGTAAATAGTCCTTGATGAATAAGAAGAGGGTGAACTGGGTAAGATTACATGAGACTTTAAACTAAAATTTAAACCACCCAAGGTGACTGTATCTAAGATTACTGCTATACACGTGTCTAGGACTTCACTTGCAAATAGAAAAGCAGATTTGTGTGGTAGTTGAGGCAAAAGAAAATCACATGCTAAAATGACCCTGGTGAAAACCATTTAATCTAAAGCCACATTCATCTCAGATTCACTGCTTGGTTTTCCCTGAGGATTTGAAGAGCATATTCTTTGATAAACAAAGTGTTCTTTGCTGAAGATTACAAACACCATTATCCACACCATTTACAAGTGGTTATCTCTCCCCGTTTAGCTGACATTTTTTTTCTATTGTAATTCATACTCATGAGAGTGAACATTTGATTTTTTTTTCTGTACGGCCATTTGTAAAGTAGCATTTAGGTAGGTTTAAAGCTGTTCAGTTTTTGTCTAAATATTTGCCTCTCCTTCAGGGAAGTCTTACCCAGGGTTCTGTCTGCCCAGGACTACCCAGGACTTCCTTGTTTTCCCCAAGTCCTAAGATGAATAAGCAAAGCACCATCCTGAGAAACATCACCTTGAAGGTGTGATGCTGCTGCCCACAGCCTGGCACACTCCCAAGGATGCTCAGAAATGCATCATTTCAAATAAAGCGGGAAATTTATTGTGTTTTTTAAAAAATTATTTTAGTTATTCAAAGCCTCTAGAATCTCTCTTAAAAAGGAAAGAAAATTAAATTTTTTCCTAAATGCCAAGCAATGAGTATTTGCTTGGCATTTAATTTATTATTAAATTGACCTTTATTAATAATTGACCTTTATTTTTGCTCTCTCAGTTTCCTTTATACAAACTGCAAGGAGGCATTTTCCTGTTGATTTATCAGATGAGGAAACAGATTGGCACTACCGAATTTTTGGTGGTCATACAGTAAGTGCCTATGGGCTGGCATCTCTCTCTCTCTCTCTTTCTCTCTGCCTGACTCCAAAATCCTTGTTGTTTCTACCTAGTCTCAGTTATGTAGCTGTAAGGATAAAACCTGAATGTTGTGTTGAGAAATATTGGAGAACAAGTGCAAACTTCACCAGAGGGGAAACAAAAAAAAGTGGGAGAAGGGGGCAGGTAGCTCTAAGTGACTAAACATTTACCTATGCCAAATCCTCTATATCATTTAAAATTTAACACAACCTCATGATCAGTGGTGTGCTGGTGAATCTTTAAAGCTGTCTGGAGAAAAAAGATTTTTAGTGTTTGCCAATTTCTATGATGTAATACCCCAGGGATGGCAGGTTTCCCACTAGCAGTGACATGCTATAGAGTGCAGGGTTTGGAAGGGGTGTACACAGCAGGCTCTAGTGAGCCACTGGGACCCGGCTCCAGCAAAACCCTCCCTATCAAGTCATTATTGTCCTTCACCCCATTCCACAGTGAAGACATCTAAGAACAATAACAGCCTGAGATCACCAACCAGAAAGCAGCTTAACTGGGGATGGAAAGAAGAACTATTTGGTTCCAAAGCATTTCAACAAGTTTGGAAATTATCAGACTGCTTATCACTGGAGTGAGGAGATTTTTATTCTACGTAGGTATATTTTTATCAGCAGATGATTAATAAAAAACACCAGAAGACAAGTTCTTCCCTTGGGCACTGTCTCGCCAAGTGAGCAAAATGTTTATTTTGTTATCGTTTAGTTTTGCTAGAGGTTGTGGTAGCGTCTGCCAGTAGATAAAATCATCATGAAATGTTAGGGATGAGAGAGGTACTTGCAAACGTTCTTAAAAGTCCAGAGGAAACAGCGACTGCGCAGTGTGAAGACTCGAGCCTTCCTCAAAGTGGAGCAGCAGCACGTGCGAAGAGGGATTCTTACCTGCCCTTGATTGACAGCCTGCTGCATCCATCCATGCTGCTTCTGTTGAACTGGGAACAGAGAGGCCTGCAGCAACCAGGGAGGAGGTGGAGCGACTTTGTTGCCGTTGCTTACCCCATAATAATGCATTGTATATATAGATCATTTTTTTCAAACCAGGCTGGCATAAACAGTACTATGATTTGACCTGTTTGGTGTTCCTATTATTCTCTTTTGTAGGGAACCTAATTGTTTCTTTAAATTTATTTATTTATTTATTTATTTTTTGAAACAGAGAAGTCCTGGAGCTTTTCTTAAATGAAAAGTATAGGGTGTCTGCTAGTAGTTCATCTGATGTTGAAAGGGCAGACTGTTGCCAGTATCGCCAGATAGCTTGGGTTAGTGGGTGAAATATTTTCCTGATTATTGTTTTACATTATCTGGTGTTAATACCTTCAAGTATATATTGAAGCAATTATCTTAATAAAGCCCTATTTTACTTCTCTCTGTTGTTTTCTTCATGATTGTTTGCCATATGGCAGGAGAGAATACATATACACAATAAATGTTAACAAACACACATGAATATCCGGACACCTCTGTCTCTCTGTGTGTCTCTCTTTGTCTCTTTCTGCCTCTCTTTTTTGCTCTGTCTCTGTGTCTTTCCCTCTCTCCTTTTCTCCTTCCCACAGGCACACACAGACACTTCTTCTGGCTTTGAGATAAATCTAAAAATACCTGCTGTTTGAAATCACTTCCCGTGGTGATTAAAAAGGACCTTTCCCACTGAGATCCAAGACAGCTTTTCTTCCCGGTGTTGAAACAGGGCCTCTGCCTGTGGCTGTCACTGTGGAGTAAGATGTCCCTGCGAGGCAAAGCATATAATGTGCACCATGGGCTCATTTAGGCCAGGTCCCGTTTAAAAACAATCTTTTCCAAAGCTATTTATAATTCCTTGGCTGAGAAGAATACAACTTTAGTGGAAGTGAATAGTGAAAGGAAGCAATTAAATTCCATTATGCAATGGTCTTTTTTAAAAGAGCTGGTGTGTTACAGAAGGAAAAATCCTACGTTAGAAGTCAGTGGTCCTTAGGCTACTTCTTGGATTGCTATTATATGTACTGTGACCTGAAATACGTCACTAAACTTTTCTGAGTCCTCATTTGCATATTTTTTTCTCATCCCGTCATTTGCATATTCCTGCAAGAACAGGAAATGATACAGGGCTCTTCTTAAGCAGACGGCATCACACAAACTCTAAGTCCGTTGAAGCTACTTTGAAAATTACAAGTGCCCATCCTCCAAGCATTCTGATTCTCTGGGTGAGGGCATAGTCACCTGCATCCTTATGTGTTTAAAAACTGTATTTTATCTTCAAGGCCCTTTCCAGCCCCGAAATAGTATGGCTCCAAAAATAACTCACTTCTATAAAACCTGCATGAAGATCATTTGATCATTTAGTCGTAATAGCTACTCCATAATATTCATAAATCAAGAACCTTTTATAATGGCTTTTTCATATCATATAATAGCTTCTATGTACTCAGTGCTTATGATATGCCAAGTACTTGCTAGGCACTTTACTCATATCATCTCTGTTAAAGTCATTGAGCTATCATAACAACTCTACAATGATTTATTTATTTTTATTTTGTGAAAAAAAGAGCTAAGAGTGACTAAATAGCATGGGTATTAAATGGTAGGATCATATCTGTAGGTCCTTATAATCAATTCTATTATTTGCTCTACTAAATTCGAATAAAGTCATTCAAGTCTTTTTGAATTTAACATACGCATATTAATATATAACATTAAATTTTAATCATTTTTTCCATTTAAAAGAGTGTTGTAAAGCTTTGATTCGGTTTGATCCCACCAAGAAAGTAAAAAATTTTCCATTCACAGAAGGCGTCTTTTAAAAAAATGATGTTTATTAAATCCACAGTAAAATCACTTACACTTTTTATAGAAAAATTGTACGACACAGGAAAGGTAAAAGAAACTGAAACTTCCAAATCCAACAATATTTTAAGGTATCTCTATTTAATCATTTATTATTTAAATCCTCAAAATAATTCATAGTCATGTCTAAAGGTTTACTTTAAAATTTTGTTTTAATATTAACAAAATTCTGTTGTCCCTAAATCACATATTATATGCTAATGAAAAGAAATGGCCAACATGTAAATGAAGGGGAGGCTTATAGAGTGTGGGTTAAAAAATAATAAAGAAATGCGGCTGGGCGCGGTGGCTCACCCCTGTAATCCCAGCACTTTGGGAGGCCGAGGTGGGTGGATCATGAGGTGAGGAGTTCGAGACCAGCCGGGCCAATATGGTGAAACCCCATTTCTACTAAAAATACAAAAATTAGCTGGACATGGTGGCACGCACCTGTAGTCCCAGATGCTTGGGGGGCTGAGGCAGGAGAATCGCTTGAACCCAGGAGGTGTAGGTTGCAGTGAGCCGAGATCATGCCACTGCACTCTAGCCTGGGTGACAGAGCAAGACTCCGTCTCAAAAAAAAAAAAAAAAGAAAAGAAAGAAATGCAAAATATATCACATTACGTTAGTGTTTGAGGCTTAGAGACAGCCACGCCTAAGTTCGAATCCCAGCTAGGTCATGTACTACATCTTGAACCTCAGTTTCTGTCAATCTAGTATGAGGACAAAAGTGCTTCAATCTTGAGAATAGTTGTGATAATTAAATATATGTAAGTGCCTAGGAGAGTTCCTGGCTTTTCCATACATGAATAGCTCTACCTCTTCCTTAAGTTCGTAGCATGGTAATGTAGGTAAAATTTACACAGAAATCCTGTGCATCACATAATTTTACTGCTATCAAACAGAGCATATTTTAACCACGACGAGATAAAGCAGCAGACTCTATGGGGTGAAGAAAAGGAACATCTAAAAAGAAGTAAATGAAGGGGTTGTGAAAGTATGTAATACCTATCTAATTGCTTTGGAACTTAAGAAATCAGTTTACAAGCAACTGAATAGGGTTACGCAGTTGACATCCAGGTCACAGAAGGAATGGAGCCATTAAAATGAGGAGAGGAAGAGGAAACAGATTTTCCAAGATAAATGGTCAATGTTCTTTGAGGGAGTGGAGACAGAAATGGCTTGAGGCTGTACTAGAGGAGAAAGTAGTGCAGAATCTCTCCTGTTTATCTCCTTTCCAGTTTGGAAAATAAACATAAAATATGTCATCTTCACTAAATTTTTAACAAAAGTAAAGAACAAACAAAAGGGAGGAGAAAAGCTTGTAAAATTGACTTGTTTTGATTTTAAAATTTATCTTATTTGTCATAAAAAAGTGATACAAGGCCGAAATACAATACCATATTGGGGTCTTTAGAAACTCACTCTCTAGGTAATATGCAAATCTTAACTCTATAGAATTCATTGTATTTTTAATTTAATATTGATCAGAATGCCCTATGAGTTTGGCAAATATCAGTATGTACAAATGTTTCGTTTTTTTTGTTGTTGTTTTGTTTTTGTTTTTGAGACAGAGTCTCACTCTTGCCCCCCAGGCTGGAGTGCAATGGCGCGATCTCGGCTCACTGCAACCTCTGCCTCCTGGGTTCAAGCGATTCTCCTGCCTCAGCCTCCTGAGTAGCTGGGATTATTGGCACTTGCCACCACGTCCGGCTAATTTTTTGTATTTTTAGTGGAGATGGGGTTTCACCATGTTGGCCAGACTGGTCTCGAACTCCTGACCTCGGGTGATCTACCCGCCTTAGCCTCCCAAAGTGCTGGGATTATAAGCGTGAACGGGTTTTTTTTTTTTTTTTAACTGTAATTAATTCACACTCCTTTCCAAATTGTTTTCTTTCTATTCTTCAAAATTATAGACTACAAGCTTCAGATGTCTGACGATTTTGTACTTAAACATGTATGATCTATGGGGTCATGAACTATTGTCTCTCTACGGTAAAAGGTACTATGGGATTTTACTAACTTCGTTTTTTATCTTTTTACCTTTCCTGAACAGGAATTGTCATCCAAGCCTAGCATATCAACTTTTAGTCATCTTTGGGGGAAAGTCCCTAATGATATAACATTAAAAACTTGGAACAGGAACAGTGCATGAATCTTTGTCTAACTTTGCTAGACTTGACCACTAATGCTAGACTTCACCAGCAAACGCATGGAAGCTGTCTTTTGCATTATTTCTGGAGAGGGCTCCTGATTGCCCACCATGGTTTTACACCTTTTTAATCACATTTAAACAGCTCTTACTTCTGCTTGAAACTGCTCCATTTAGACTTTTTGTGTTTAATTTTAAAAGTAAAATTTGTGTTCAGTCACTATGACTCTCGTTTTCTTGTTTCTAAATATCTACTTTGCTGTCTCATCTGGTCAACTAGCACAATTTTTAAGAATTAATTAGTTAAAATATTAATGTGTTTTAAGTTGAATATGGTTAAATCGACAGTGGTTCCTGGTTTGATTTTTAGCTGAGAGATTACAATAAAGTCTGTTTCCTACATCAGATGTGTTGATTAATACATTGTAGAATTAGGCTCCAGGTTTTTACAGCTCGATTAACTGATGAGAAGTCAGAGCTTGGGGCAGTATAATTAAGTTTGCTGGAAAATTAATGCAGGGATTGGCTTTGTGATTTGATTGGTTTAAAATCTATGAATACACTTACTTAATCCTTTTGAATTAAAACTTAGGTGCCAAAAAATTATGTTAGCTACATCTCTGCAATGTTCTATCTCCAAGGCAATACTCTTTTGCAGTCTTTGAAAGAAATGATGTGTATACAGAACACAGTAATCCCCAGCTATCCAGTAAAAAAGATTATTTTCTTGTTCATTGGTAAAATATGCTGGACATCTTTAATTCTTTTCCTTTCCCAGTTGATCTTTGAATTAATTTCTGTGCCGTAAATAATAAAACTCAGTGGCTGAATACACTGTAGCCTACTACTAGGATTAACTGTTCTTATAGGTCAGCAACATCAGGCAATTTTTATGCCAAGAGGGAATGCTAAATAAGAAAACATCATTTAACAGCCATATGTTATACTCTACTGTAAGACATCTAATGGCTCCATGGGAAAAAGGGAGAGCTTGAAAGACTGTCTTCTGAGGAGCAGGGCGAAGTCTAGCTATTTATGTGCTGCATATTAATTACAAAATAAACACATTATGAAGTAGTAACCAAGTTAATATAATGATTTTCTTAGTCATTCTTTTTCTCTTCCTCTTATAACTCAACATTTTCAAGCTGGTAGCATAATCTTTAGATGGAATGCCCCTTCAATAACCTCTCTCTCTCTTTGCCTCTCTCAATGTCTTTCTCTTTCTACCCTTGCAATGTTAAACCGCACAGCTAAAATGAGTTTTAATTCACTACACAGTAGTGAATTCATAATACTTAGACTGTATTGCCTCACAACTGTCAAAGTCAAATATATAAATAGCTTTTTTAATTTCTCCATAGTTCTCTTCTGTTCTAATGTAATTTTGAGATCTTCAATTAGCTTATTTTGTGAATTTAAATAATATTAACATCATGTTAACAAATAATCTACTGAAACATTGACCATTTGTTGCATCATTTGAGACTACATGACTCACTGTATATTGAGGGTATTTGTAAAGTCTCCCTTTCTTGTGCCATTTCTCTTTTTTTAATTGCCTAAATTTTGCCGGTTACATATTTATATTTTTTCCTATTCTATCACATTTCCATTTTATATCATAGCTAAATCTTCTGATTTGCCCCAAAATTAACACTAAACCTGAAAATCTCATAAACAGCATTTACATTATTGTAACTAGAACAATATTGTTTTCTACAGAACGAGTGGTATAGGATTACATGAGTTTCCTTCAAGTTTCAATGCCAACACCACATGCCACTTGAAGGAAGGTGTTTTTGGCAGATCTTGAACAAATAAATTGGTTTTGTTTGTACTTTTTAAAATGCTAAATATTATGTCATATTTTTTCTTACTAACACAAGTACAACACAAAAGCACTTGAAAAGGCATGCACAGAATTTGATTCAAGATATCTGGTTAAAGATTCAGGTTGAATTACTTCCATATTTAAAGTATTTCTAAGCTTTAGATTTGGACCTTGAATTACTGGTAGAGCTTTCTATGTAATTGTCATTTCTATTTGCTTTTGTTTTTGTTTTTGACAAAAAGTATGAAGCTTTTCTTATATCTTTACATTTATTAAAATTCTCAATCATAATAGCTACTGCTTGCATTACTTTTTCCAAAAAGACAGCATTCCACTGCACCTTGTCCTCCTAGTCCTAACTGAATAAAGTGTCATCTGATTCTGTACAGTTTTTATAGTAGACTTCCAATGGCCCTTTCATGTGGAAAATATTTTAAGCATAAGACAAACATATAGATAATATATGCATATATATGTGTATAAAATTTGTCTCACACTTGATAGATGGTTTGGCTGGGCTTAGAAGTCTAAGTTCAAAATAATATTTCCTCAGAATCTTAAAGGTTTCACCTTATTGTCTTCTTGTATCCAGTGGCATTGATGATAGACTGGTCATTATTTCCTCTTAGATCATAAGAGCAGTATCATAGCTTTCTTTTATGTTTTTAAAAGATTTAAAATAATCTTTATCCTTGATGTTCTGACATTCCACAAGAACTTATCTAGTGATGGGCTTTTTTTCCCCTGTAATCCTATTATCTCTCTTTACAAACATTTTCTATGTGGGAAAAAAAAAATTCTTTTTAAGTTCTGGGAATTTTCTGCATTATTTCTTGAACATTTTCCCTCATTCATGTTTCATGCTCTTTTCTGGGAAATTCTGAGTGTAAATGCTGAATATCCCTGGTGGCTGAGTCTCTAGTTCTCTTGTTTGTTTGTTTATTTGTTTGTTTTCCATTGTTTTTTTTTTTTATTATTATACTTCAGGTTTTAGGGTACATGTGCACAATGTGCAGGTTTGTTACATATGTATCCATGTGCTGTGTTGGTTTGCTGCACCCATTAACTCATCATTTAGCATTAGGTATATCTCCTAATGCTCTCCCTCCCCCCTCCCCCCACCCCCCAACAGTCCCCAGAGTGTGATGTTCCCCTTCCTGTGTCCATGAGTTCTCATTGTTCAATTCCCACCTATGAGTGAGAACATGCGGTGTTTGGTTTTTTGTCCTTGCGATAGTTTACTGAGAATGATGTTTTCCAGTTTCATCCATGTCCCTACAAAGGACATGAACTCATCATTTTTTATGGCTGCATAGTATTCCATGGTATATATGTGCCACATTTTCTTAATCCAGTCTATCATTGTTGGACATTTGGGTTGGTTCCAACTCTTTGCTATTGTGAATAGTGCCGCAATAAACATACGTGTGCATGTGTCTTTATAGCAGCATGATTTATAGTCCTTTGGGTATATACCCAGTAATGGGATGGCTGGGTCAAATGGTATTTCTAGTTCTTTCCATTGTATTTTTATTTCTTTGTCTATTTGCTCTATATTCTTGAAGATTTGTTTTGACTTTATGGTCCAGCTTGCACATTTAATTTTTCTTTTATTAGGTAATTGAATGTTCAACTGTCCAATGACTCTTTCTTTTTCTCTGCTTATTTTTTAATAATAACATTTAAACAAAGTTCTTATTCAAACTGTATTTGAAACTCTGGGGAAGGTAATAATAATGTTTAAAAATTTTATTTTGATCTCCAAATTCATTTAGGTTAGTCTTTCTCTGTCTATATTGGGTTTTCATTTTCATTCTATAGGTACTGGTGAATCTTGATTGCCCACTTAGCCTTTAGAAGACTGATTATCATTCTTGCTTTCTCCCTCGGTGCTTCCTTGTTTTCTATATGAACAAAGCAAAAAAAAAAAAAAAAAAAAAAGAAAAAAGAAAAATCTTGTTTCTTTTCATGGGAAGTGTGAATGGAGCTGTGATAATATAAGAGCTGTGTTTTCCATTTTTAGGCTAGCTTGGGGGTCAAAAGGAGCCAACAGCCTGAGGGTCCCTTATTTCCAGATTTAGGAAGTGTTTGTTTTAGGTGTTGGTGCTTCTGGCAACCCTTATTATTCCCAAGATTACATTCAGACTTTTAAAAAAGAGACCTTTTTCTTTGTTGCTGTTTTTGTTTACTGCTTTGGTTTTTCATATTCTTTAGTCGTTCTGTTTGAGAGGAACATTTGGTTTGAAGTTTCTTTCTTCAGTTTTCAATAGACTCTTCACCATTTTGCAGCTTCTTTTTTCCTAACTTCCGTACCTCCAAATTTACCTCCTGAACCTTTCATAGGCTCCAACTGGAAGACTGTCGTGTTTTTTGTTTTGGTTTGTTTTGGGGTTTTTTTTTTTTTTTTCTTTTCCGGCGTCTCACTGTGTCACCCGGGCTGGAGTGCAGTGGCGCGATCTCAGCTCACTGCAAGCTCCGCCTTCTGGGTTCATGCCATTCTCCTGCCTCAGCCTCCTGAGTAGCTGGGACTACAGGCGCCCGCCACCACGCCCGGCTAATTTTTTTGTATTTTTAGTAGAGATGGGGTTTCACCGAGTTAGCCAGGATGGTCTCGATCTCCTGACCTCGTGATCCACCCGCCTTGGCCTCCCAAAGTGCTGGGATTACAGGAGCGAGCCACAGGGCCCGGCCTAATTCGTGTTTTTAACTACAACTTCTCATAGTACTTCGCCAGTAAACATCCTCCCATCTGCTTCCTTTCACACGGAGATATGCCACAATCCCCATCTCTTGATGTTCTGTGAACATCATTGTTTTCTTCTGTGAGTTTACCTCCTTTGCATTTCGAAGTAGGAAAATGACCATACCTGAATCTTTAACCAGGTATTCAAAATCAATTTTTGAATACTCCTTTCAAGTGTTTTTATAATATACTTGTGTTCAAAAGAAAAATTATGTAAAAACTGGTGATCAACAACAGACTGTTATCTGGGTGCGGTGTCTCACACCTGTAATCCCAACACTTTGGGAGGCCATGGTAGGTGGATCACCCGAGGGCAGGAGTTGGAGACCACCCTAGCAAACATGGTGAAATCCTGTCTCTACTAAAAATGCAAAAATTAGCCAGGCATGGTGGCACACGCCTCTAATCCCAGGTACTCTGGAGGCTGAAGCAGGAGAATTGCTTGGACCTGGGAGGCGGAGGTTGCAATGAGCCAAGATGGTGCCACTGAACCCCACCTTGAGCTGCAGAGGGAGATTCTTAAAAAAAAAAAAAAAAAGGACTGTTTAGTAAATGGAATGAAAACAGCATACTATTGAAAGAAATACGACTCTTGATTATCATGTAACTTCATAGATGCAGATGAACTCTGAAAATATTAGATATTGAAGGTGAAAAAGAAATGACAAAGTTAATGAAGGAAATTCATTGTTAGTTGATTTAAAGTTAATTGAAGGAGACTGTTTTTAGATATAGGGGTGTTAGAGAGTCCTTAAAACCTTGAAGCCTAAATAGCAAATGGAAAAATTATGTATGAGATTATGTAAAAATTAAGCATTTGTTTTTAGAAAGTAATACAATGCACAGCGTTAATAACCACAGGGAAGAAACAAATTGCCATGTCTAAAATTGACATGGCATGAATATTTACACTATTCAATTATTTCCTGAAAATCTTGGAGAAAACTCAGCATCCCAGTAGAAAAACAAACAAATATTATAAATGGGAAATTCCCAAAACAAAAAGCCTCGAGAGGTTAGTAACCATATCAAGAGATGTAAAAAATCTTAGAGTCAGGAAAAGACCAAATAGAACAACACATATGACACTCACACATCTACATACAATTGTACATTCATTTGACTGGCAAGAGTTAGAGAATGGTCCAATGACCAGCGAGGGCTGAAATGTGGGATGCAGAGGGCCTCATGCATTGTTGCTGGGGGCACTGTGTGTGGGGGGCTTTCTAAACAGCTATTGGCACTTTCTATATTGAAACAGATAATGCACTGCCATGACCTAGCAATGCTTATGCATGTTTGTAAAGAAACAGTTTGAGGTTGCATATTGCAACTTGTACGTACTCTCATGAAATTGAAGCCACACCAGGTATCCATCTCTGACAAATGGGTAGGTGAAATGCATGCATGCATAACATGGAGTAGCAGGACTACTAAGGAATGGGTGGTCTGTTTGCTTGAAAACATGAAGAGATAAAAATATAGTGTGGAGTGAAAAAAAAATGTTGAAAAATATGAGATCAGCACTTCAGAACTCGCCAGACTACATGTCCTCGGAAAATGCCTCTACTTTTTTGGTTTATGTTGCTACACACATCTGCCTGGCTTTGCCTCATGCCTGTGAGGTGAGCAAGCATGAGTGAATCGTGAGATCAAACCCTAGCGAAGGAGGGAGGTGTCCAGTGAAGGCATCTGGAAGGAAATGGTCAGGGTGTCCAGGGTGGGAGTCTGTGAGGAATTAACTCACCCTCTACAAGGCTCATTCTCACTCTGACTTTGCCCTGGGCCATACAACCACAGCCCACCCTATCATGAGCTCTTCGACAGAATCCAAGTCTTTTCCTGGGATTGGAGTTGGTCTTCTGTGGTTTTTATTGCTGTGAAAGTGAACTGGCTCCAGGAGCTACACTTGCTTTGCTTTTTTTTATGTGTTCATTTTTATAATGTGATAATTATCTTTTATAATTTTATTTTTAATAGTACATATTCTTGGGACAAGTTGTTTGAGTTCAAATCCCAGATGTACTCACAAGCTCTGTCACCTTGAGGAATAAGGTTGATAGTACCTGTGTGATGATATGTGGGGGAGGATTGATGATTTAATTTCATGGATACCAGGGGCTATGTGAGGGCACAGAATATACACTCTATGGCTGCTATGTCAACATTAACTTTAAGTCAGTATATTGGACAGGAATATCTATTCAGGACAGAAATTTATTTTTCTTTTTGTAATAAGGCTATATCAGGCTGAGCATGGCGCCTCACGCCTGTAATCCCAGCACTTTGAGAGGTGAGGTGGGGTGGATCATTTGATGTCAGGAGTTCAAGACCAGCCTGGCCAAGATGGCGAAACCTCATGTCTACTAAAATTGCAAAAATTAGCCAGGCATGGTTGCGCATGCCTGTAGTCCTAGCTACTTGGGAGGCTGAGGCCTGAGAATTGCTTGAACCCGGGGGACGGAGGTTGCAGTGAGCCAAGATCATGCCACTGCACTCCAGCCTGGGCAGCAGAGTGAGACTCTTTCAAAAATAAACATAAGCCTATATATCAGGGTCAGCTTACATAATCAGAAACAAGTGACCAAGACTAATTTACGGGCTGAGAGAAGAAGTAGATTACAGCTTTAGCAGTGCCGCTCACTAGCTGTGTATTTTGGAAATATCGTTGTCCATCCATTCAAATATTCCTTCAAGTAGTTTAAGTAAGCACTGGCCACATACCTGCTCACATAGCTACACACACACACCCACACACACCCACACGCACACGTGTGTGTTAGGTAGTTGCTCACTGTTCAGCTATTGATTCAATAGCTATTTATCCTGTGCCTGTTATGTGCAAGGGGCTGTTCAGTCAAACCTCGAGGCTTTGACCATGACAAAGAAGAGTGATCCCTGAACTCAGGACGTGAACTCACAGGCATCATTTCATGCTCTTATCCAAAAACTTTGACCTTGCTTATATTTTTCAAAAGTTTTGATTTCCTTACTCAGATATGTGAAATGATGCTTACGATATCTCCCTGTGGATAGGACTGGAATCAGCCAGAACCAAAAAAAGTTGTTAATCCTCTCTCTGAGTCACTACTGACTGCGCTATTCTCTGTATGTTAAGGCGATCTGCAGGTTAGGTACACCTGCCTGCAGGGGAGGTGAGGAGAGGAGGTGGAGGAGCATCCTTCCTCATTGCCAAATGACAATCAGCCTAATTCTGCCGCAAGGAAGAAGATAACTTGAAAAGAACTCCTACAGGCCTGCGCTGGCTTTGGGAGAGACACAGCATTCTACAGAAGGATAAGCTAAGGTAGTGAAATCAGTGTTCCCTCAACACTCAGTAGCTGAGTGGTGCTAGAGTGATAGATCTAGATAGTTAAGTGTTTGAATCTTACTTTAAGGCACTATGAAGCACATTATGAAGGAACCCTGAACTCAAGCCCTTTTTGGAGGAAGAGTTTCTATGACATTCAAGAACAGTTTCTATATTACAAACTTTCTTAAGCAGCATCTTCATAAAATCAATGCAATGTAATTTCAAACTAACTTTTTTTAATTGTAAGAGAGTCAGGGATTTTCACAAGTACTTTTTTGTCCATCACACAAGTACTCCTATAGTATAAAGGTATATAAAAATTGCTGCTTGGGTTGGCTGAAAAACAAAACAAAACAATAAAATGGAACTTGTTTTGGGATTGCCAATGCTCTCCGATGGCAGAAACATCCTTGGAACAAATAATGATAACGGAAGTCATATGCAATGCTACTGGGTTTCAATGTCAGAAGGGATAAAACCTCACGGGAGGACTGGAGAGATGTTTCTGAAGGAGATGAATTTTGATCTTGACTTTGAAGTTAGGGTCAGTCATCCCTTGACAAATATTTTATGAATATCTACTGTGGGAAATGTCAGCAAATCTCTGCCCAAATGTATTAATGACAGCATGGGGAGGACAGCCTTCATACCCTTCAACAAATCAATGTACGCTTACAAATTTGATGAGCGAGGTAAAGTGCACAGAGCTATGCCAAGATGTCTAGGAGGACTCCAAGGTAACACGTGGAATCAGGAAGTGTGGCCAAGATGAGCTGACTTTGAGGGACATCAGAAAATAGAATATGGTGATTAACTAGGCAAGGGCAGGAAGGAAAGACCATTTCAGTTAAAAGGAACAAAAAGGGTAAAGGGCATATTTTGCAATGGGACGCTGTGGTCTGCGGGACATGGAAAGAAGGTCACTGGGGATGCTGTGTAGACAGTGAGGGAGAGCTTGCATCAACAGGAGCCTGCAGAGGCTGTGGAGACAGAGCACGCGGTTTGCTCACAATCTCCTGTCCCTCTCTTCCACCCTCTCCTCGCCTCCTTGCCTCTTTGTGCTTATCTACGTTGGAAATGCTTCATTCCCACTTACGTGTTTTCTACTTGCCTGTTCCTCATTTCCATCCAGGCTTTGGTTAACTGCGATAGTATTGGTCCTGGTAATACTAGTAGTAGTTAACTCATTAATAGCTTGCTCTCTATGTCCCAGTCACTGTCTAAATAATCAACCAGATCATCTGATTCTCACAACAACCCTGCGTGGTAAGTGTTCTTATCAGCACCTCATAATTGATGGAATTAGGCACAGGAAAATTAAGTCACTTACCCAAAGTCACATCCCTAAAAGAGAAGAACCAGCCTACAGGCCTAGACCACCGTGTCCTTAGCCCAAGAGCAGTGCTGCACTGCTAGCACCCAGGCCTGCCTGGCATCACATAGGGAGAATAAAGAAAGAAATGGGAACCATATTTATGTCTTTATATTTTGCCAGGGTGAAGGGATGCTACATTATATTTCCTTCCCGAAATGCACAATATTTTTTTAACACACTGAATCCATGGAATGGTTAGACTGTTGCAAATAACTGATTGGAAAAGTTTATTGACCAGAAACTCCCACCACTGACTGTCTGCGCTATTCATACCATGAAGCACAGATACGGCAGCATGCTGGCTCTTTTGCTACCATAGAAATTAATCTTTAATTTACTCATCTCAAAAATGAACACTGACTGTGCAATTAGGATAAATGTCTGATGTTAATAATATACATCCCTTCAATTAGTCCTGAATTCATCATGTTAGCTGCAAACTAGTGTTGATTAAGAGATTAAGGGCCCAAAAGATATGCAGAAAATGTTATTAGCACCCTAGAGGTGTCATGACAGTATTTAAATAAAAGATCTTGCATTGTGCATCTACATTAGAAATATTTCTTACTAAAGTTCAGTACATTTTGTAACTTTATAAAATAAGGCCTAAAGTTATTAATTTGTAATCAAGCTAAGGTTGCTCATTTCTTCACATCTAAGTATTAGAGTCAGTATATGGTATTTCACTAGCAGTTTGCACTGTATCTGTACCCAGCTTCTCACTAAACTATCATAGAAAGGCAACACAGAAAATATAAAATAGTAAAAACCCTAAAGCTCTACTGCAAGAATTAGATGCAAACTAAATTAATTAAAAGACAGGTGGATGTGTGTTGAGCAGCTCTCTCCTGAGTCTGTGCTTCACTCAGGATATGTACTGGCTTCGCTGCTACAGACATCCAGGGAAAAAGGTAGAAATAAATTTTGTTTTTAGGATATCTCTCCCCGGATTTAGAAATGTGGGGCCCATTAACCCAAGAACCTAGTTTTCATTCCCACCTCCCTTTCAGAGAAGAGAATGGCACCCTCCTGCCCCCTCCTCTTCCCCTCTGTATGTGAGTGGATATGAACAGGAGAGAAAGCAGCTGGTGAAGGTCAAGCTGGAGTGGCTTTTATGTTATACGTTTTTGGATATGAAAGCCTCTCTAGGCAAATGGTAAATAGAGGTGTATAAAATCTGGATTCAAACACTGCTGCCTTCAATGCAGTGCAGGCCTACCATGCCTTGCTTGCACGCTCATTATCACTAATTGTCAGGGAAATGAAAAAGATACAATAAGATACATGTGCATGAATAGCAAAGACTTGGAACCAACCCAAATGTCCACAATGATAGACTGGATTAAGAAAATGTGGCACATACACACCATGGAACACTATGTAGCCATAGAAAAGGATGAGTTCATGTCTTTTGTAGGGACATGAATGAAGCTGGAAACCATCATTCTGAGGAAACTATCGCAAGGACAGATAACCAAACACCACATGTTCTCACTCACAGGTGGGAATTGAACAATGAGAGCACATGGACACAGGGTGGGGAACATCACACACCGGGGCCTGTCGTGGGGTCGGGGGAGGGGGGAGGGATAGCATTAGGAGATATACCTAATGTAAATGACGAGTTAATGGTTGCAGTACACCAACATGGCACATGTATACATATGTAACAAATCTGCACATTGTGCACATGTACCCTAAAACTTAAAGTATAATGATAAAAAAAATGAAAAAAAAACTACAATAAGATATCACCTAACACCTGTTAGAATGGCACTTAGAAAAACAAAAGATATCAAGTGTTGGCGAGGATGTGGGGAAAAGGAAACTCTTATACACAGTTGATGAAAATGTAAATTAGTAAAACCCTTATAAGAAACAGTATGGAGGTTTCTTAAAAACCTAAAAATACAATTACCCTGTGACCCAGCAATCCCATCCCTGTGGTGGATAGCCAAAGGAAATGGGATAAGTATGTTTAAGGGATGTCTGTACCCCCACATGCATTGCAGCATTATTCAAAATAGCCAATATATAAATCAGCCTAAGGGTTTCTCGGTTGATAAATTATGATATTTATACACAATGGAATATTATTTAGCCTTAAAAAAAACTGAAGTGAAATAAGCCAGGCACTGAAAGAAAAATATTCCATGATCTTATTTATACATGGAATCTATAAGAGCAGAACTCAGAAGCAGAGAGTAGAGGGTTGGGATAAGGTGATATTGGGGAGATATTTGTGAAAAAACACAACCTTTTTGTTACACAGGAGGGATAAGTTCAAAATATCCATTGTAAAACCTGGTGTCTATAACTAATAACCATGTATTGTATACTTGATAATTGCTAAGATAGTGGACTTTTTATTGTCTCCCCCAAAAATAAGTGAGGTAGTATATATGTTAAGTAGCTTGATTTAACCATTTCACAATGCATCCATATTTAAAACATCATATAGAACACCATAAAAATATACAACTTTAATTTGACCGTTAATTTTTTTAATTAAAAAAGATACCTGAAATTTTTTTTCTGCTTCTTTTGCATCTGGACGCTATGAAAATATATACAGCTAGTATTCCAACTCTTTCTAGACCTTAGTAAATTAGAACTGATCAAGGGAATCAGAGATGAGTAAAGTAGTTTAACAATCTTATATGATCACTGCACTGAGATTAAATTGTTTCCAGTAAAGCAGAACTCACTTTCAAGTTCATCATCAAAAGAAAAGTAAATATAGAAATGAAACAGATGGAGATCACAATATTAACTTTATTTTCCAAGCTGAATTGAAGGACGTGGCTTATATCTAGGCCAAATGGAATTTCACATATTTCAGTGCTGCCCCTTCCCCTGAAAATATACTTACTCCCTCAATCACAGTACGAACTGACAACCTGGAGTCCTCCTCAGTAGGGCCAGCTGTGTCCCAGGAGGAGAAGGTGTGCGTGAGAAGAAACTAAACCCACACACCCAAGCCATGCACATGCAAACTCTTCCCATCTTACCCCAACTCAGTCACTCCCTCTCACTACAAGACTGAATAAGAGAGGACATTGGAAGAGACACCAGAATTAGTCTTGTGTTTCCGTCTTCAGGAGCCTTGCAGTTCCGTCTCTTTTATTGAAATTTAAAGAGTAATGGTTATTTCCCCAATACTCTGTCATCATCTTCTTTGTTAAGAGTTCTTGAGGATAAGAGACCAGATATGATGCACCCTCATAGCTAGTTTCTATCCCTTTATTAAAAAGATAAACTTTGTGTCTTAGAATAATTTAAGATGTGCAGAAAAGTTGGGATGGTATTAGAGACAGACTCTGTGTCCTCCTCACACAGGGGTCCTCCCTTGCCAGCATTTCACATGAGCCAGGTATGTGGGCCAAAACTAAGAAACAAACATGGGTCCACCACTAGGAATGGCATTTCTGATCTGTTTTCAACCTATTTTGAAATGAAAGTCATCACCGCCAGCATCAACTTTGGTGAGCGGAGAAAGCCCATGCCTGTCATGAATTTGGTGTAACTTCACTGAAGGCTGCAGCTTACTCTGAAGGTGAGGCCAGGGAGCTGGTGAAGCAGAAGCAAGGACAGCCTTGCTGCATTCGGAACCCAAAGTGAAGAGGGTCCACTATTCCAAATGGAGGGTTTCTCTCTATGTGCAGGTCAATATTATTTTGACTATCAAACATTAGTGTTTCTGTTTAAAGAAGCTGTTATTTATCAGGAGGGAAAACTGCCTTTGCCCGCAGAACCTGGTTGACACAAGCATAGCATTCTTTAAACTGTAAACCTTAACATGCCCATAGAAATGCAGAAAAGAATGCCAAGTGGCTCTGTGTGTACCATGGTGTGGATATCAATGTATCCAATGCCTCATAGAGAAGTACAGCATAATGGGACTCCCAGGGCCCCTCATGTTCCACCCTAACAAATCTGACTCTTACGGTGATATGGTTTGGCTCTCTGTCCTCATCCAAATCTCATCTTGTGTCTCCCATAATTCCCATGTGTTGTGGGAGGGTCCTGGTGGGAGATGATTGAATCATGGGAGCAGGTCTTTCCTGTGCTGTTCTCATGATTTTGAATGGGTCTCACAAGAGAGCTGATGGTTTTGGAAGCGGGAGTTTCTCTGCACAAGCTCTCTCTTTGCCTGCTGCCATCCATGTAAGATGTGATTTGCTCCTCCTTGCCTTCTGCCATGATTTGAGGCTTCCCCAGCCATGTGGAACTGTGAGTCCAATTAAACCTTTTTCTTTTGTAATTTACCCAGTCTCAGGTATGTCTTTATCAGCAGTGTGAAAATCGTCTAACACATACGGCAATGACTTCTTGTTTTTTTCTAAAGTTTTACTTTCTAAACATGTATCTAAAGTACTTAGGTTCATTTTCCTAGGATTTTTACAACTTTACATAAATGAATAATCAGTAAGTTTCTTTTGCATCATAAGTTCTTTTATTCAACACAATGTTTGTAAGATTCAATTTCATTATAGTTTACTTTTAGTTGTACAATGTCATTTTCATTACTGTATCATATTCCATTATAGAAACTATTCAAATTTAATTAACCACTTAACTGATTCCAGTTTGGGTTATTGTTACTAATGTGACTCTGAGTGTGCGCATTTATGCACATACCTAAGAATAAAAGTGTTGGGTCATGAGCAATCAATAACTTAGCAGGTACTTTCAAATGGTTTTCTTAAATGGTCACAACTGCTTATACCTCACTAGCTCAGGATGAAGAACCAAGTATTTCTAATCTGCTGTGATACTTCTTGTGGTCAAGGTGATTCATCTTAGACATTCTTGGTGGTATGTATTTGTAAACTTTTCAAGTGAAGTATAGCGTTGATGTGGGAAGGGGCAGGGAAGTGCTGGGTAGAGAAGGACAGGGTCCCTGGTGAGAGCTCCACCCTCGAGCCAATGCCCACAGACCTAAATGAGGACAGGCATTTTTGTTTTTGCACCCAAAAGGTTGTCTTTTGACCCATCATGCCCCCCATCCTGTGCCAATACAAACCTGAGACCTTATGGCGACACAGACACAAGCAGATTTTTATGTCTAAAAAACTGACAAATTTCTGCCAGGTTTAAAAATAACCACTAGATATACAAGAATAAGCAGTTTATTTATTGTGCTTTTCAGCAAACTACTATCGAGTGCTTACTATTTTTTTCTGGAATACTTCCTCTCTTCTAAAGTAGGAAGAGTAAGACAGAAAGAAAGCTATAACATGGAGTAATGAGCATCAAGACGAGTGAATATTGTATGCTGTGAGGGGATTTCGGAAGAGTCATTATGGAGTTTTTACTTGGTGTATACTTTACAGAGAAAATGCCACCTGAGCTGAGGAGTAGTGGCTGATAAGGGTAATATCAGACTGTGGAGATGATTCCAGGTGGAGGTATCACGTCCAAAGTCTCATGAGTGAGGTTATGCGGCATATTTGAAGATTGGAAGAAATTTGGACTCACCTAAAGTTTAAGTTTTAGGGTAGAGGAGTGGAAAGAATGGAAAGTGGCAAGGTTAGCTTGAACTAGGCAGTATTAACAGAAACCAGAAAGTAATGAACCATGGTCTGTACATGAAAGCATTTGGCGTTTTTCCTGGGAGAACAATGTTTTAGAATTAATAAACTAGCATAATTATATTTGGGGATTTACATTTTTGCAAGTTTTCTGGCTCTGAACTCCAACAGTATTCTCCATATATATATATATATAATTATATTAATAAGTATTTATATATATATTTATATATGTAAAATACTTATATATGTCTATTTCTGAGAGTGAGTATAGTGTCATTAATCTTTTTAATATCCCAAGGTATTTGTCATCATGAAACTACTATAGTGTGATATTAGATTGGTGCACAATTACTTTCAATGGCAAAAACTCCAAGTGCTTTTGCACCAACCTAGTAAATGCCATAGATAATTGTAGGAAAATACCAAGTGAAGAGTATTAGCATTTCTTAACAGATTGTCCAAGGAGTCATTTTATCTTGTTTTTCTGAGTGCATTCATTAAATATACACTAGGAGGAATAAATTAGCAAACATCTACATAGTCAGAAGTCAGGGTCTAATTTACTGTCAACTCCAGTTTAGAAAACTGGTTTCAAACTGGGCAAATGACAGAAGAGAAGAAGAAAATTATAGTTTTTGAGGAAGGCTTGGTAAGTCTGACTGAGATGCCTCTAAATTAAACCAATCATTTTATTGAATGAGTATAATTTTAACATTTCCTTCGCTTAATTTTGATACCTTTTTTCTTACATGTGTAACAGTTTGACTGTTGTATAAGTATATAATGTTATAACTATTACAAAAAGAATAAATCTGTGTGTAATATAAACTATATTGGTCCAGTGAAACTAAATTGTTTAAACATTTAATCAGCTATCGTTGGTTAAAATTTTGTAATATGACAGAAATATTGGTGCCAAAAAAGGAAGTGTGCTTATGAAGTATTGATAATATTAAGAGAAGATATTAGCATTTATAGGGCATCTGCTATATTCCAGGCATTGCAATTTACATTTATTACCCTTAATCATTTCAACTATATAAACTACACAAACATATAAAAATAATAATTATAAACATGTATGCAACAATTATAAACATGTATACACTTAATAATAGAGCCACAACATAAATGAAGCAAAAAACTGACCGAATTAAAGGAAAAACTAAACAATAATGATTGGAGACTTCAATAGCACACTCGCAGTAATAATTAGAAAAAAAGAAAATGAAGAAAAGGTACTGTTAGAAGAATTTCCAGTAGCCAATCACAACCTGCTAAAGAGAAATAAACAACATAAAAAAATACACTTAGGTCACCAGAAACATACATTTAAAGTTAAAAAAGAAAAGAATATAATAAAATAATTTAGATAATGTATACATAACAATAGAATAATTAATTTTTAAAATCTTTACATGCTTGACAAATAAACGAAAATGTAAATATTTTTCAAGTGTCACAGAAGAGGTATATGGAATATAAAAGAAATTTTTGGACAACGAAAGTAAATGAAGGGTGAGCAGACAATTGAATTAAAAAAACCTTTTTTTTCCTGAATTAAATATATTTTTCAGTTAAAAGGTAGGATTAAAATGGAAAAGAGTGAAATGCTGGAGATGCATAAAATAACCAAAGGAAATAAAATTGAAAAAAGGAGTTAAAGTTGTTGCAATAAGAGGGTAGTTATAAAATACAGATAAATAATACTTACTATATACATACTTCCATTCTGAAAGAGATGCACCACAAATTTTAAAGAGAAATCTGTATAGACATATAATACAGAAAATAATTTCTGAAGTAAAATAATACCCACATCTGCAAACAAAAGAATATATCATGTCTCAGAAAATTTTGACAAGTAATAATCAATACTAAAGCTTCTACTGGTGAAGTTACTGAATTTAAAAATAATTCTACTGCTAAGTTAGTCAAGGTTTTTGTCACCTACAAGATAGGAAATGAATCTGAAATCAGTGTTATTTACAGTAACATTTAATAATTAAAGGACTTCGAGATGTCTATAAAATTGGCAGCTTTCCAGTATTGAGTCTTCTAATTCACACAGTATGTATTTTCATTTATTTAGGTCTTAATTGACATATTTAGCCAGTAGTTTGTCCAGTTTTTAACATGCACATTCTTTATATGTTTTATGATGGCAAATTTCTAAGAATGTTGTATTTTGAAGCTATTTTTTAAAATGCTGTTTTTAAATCTCCATCATTCATTGTTTATATACAGAAATCCACTTGATATTTATGTTTCCATTGTATTCTACAATTTTGCTAGAGTTACTTTTCTCCTCCTCCTCCTTATTCTTCTTCATCATCACTGTCACATGTTAGTTGAAATTCCACATAGAGTCATGCTGTCTTGAATTAGGAATAAGTTTATATCCTCCTATTCACAATTGTGTATTTTTTTCTTGCCTTGTTGCATTGGCTAGTATTTTCATTAAAATGCTGAATAGGAGCAGTGAGAGTGAAAATACTTGCCTAGTTCTTAGACGTAGGGGAAAAGCATTCAAGCTTGATATTAAGTATGATGTTAGTTCTATGCAGTTACTTCTATCAGGCTGAGGAAGTTTTCTTCTATCCCTACTTAGAATAAGTTTTTATGACTTGATGTTGAACTTTCCTTAGTGCTTTTTCTATATCAATTCATATAATCATGTGATTTTTCTTTTTTAAGTTGTTTTTATGGCAGAGTACACTGATTGATTTAAAAATATTGAAGTAGAAGTAGCTTTGAATTGTCAGGATAAAGTTGTTTTTATGGCAGAGTACACTGATTGATTTAAAAATATTGAAGTAGCTTTGAATTGTCAGGATAAAGTCCATTTGGTCATGGTACAATATTTGTTTTATATATTATTAGAATTAGAATTGATTTCCTAATTTTATACTGAAGGTTTATTCATTTCAATATTGTTTTTCTTTTCTTGTACTGTCTTTGTATGGTTTTGGTAGAAGGGTAATACTAATATAAAACGTCTGAGGGTGTTTTCTTCATCTTATCTTTCAAATAGATTGTGTAGAATTGACATTATTTCTTCTTAAAACATTTGGTAGAATTCACCATTGAGACAATTTTGGCCTAGATAATTGGAGGGTAGTTTAAATACAATCAGATATCTCTAATAATTACAGAACTATTTTGGTTATCTAATATTTCTTGGGTAAGTTTTGATAACTTATGTTTTTGAGAAATCGGTCAATTTCTTCTAAGTGGTACAATCCACATTCATAGCCTTTTTTTTACAGCTTCTTTTAGTGTATTTTTAAGGTACACTAGTTATTTCCTTTTTTAATTTTTGTATTGGTAATTTGCTTATTTTTTTCTCTCTCTGTTTTCATTACTCTTGCTATAGTTTTATAAACTTTATAATTCTTTTCAAAGCTTTTGGTTTGTTTAATTTTCTCTATTTTTTCTTCTCTGATCTTTATTATTTTCTTCCATCTAAATTACTTAGTTTTATTTTGCTAATATTTCTCTAGTTTTCTAAGGTAGAAGCATAGATGATTGATTTGAGTCTTCTTACATGAGCATATATTGTGAAGTTGCTCTAAGTACTGTTTTAATTTCACTTTATAAATTATATGTTTTATTTTTATGTGTGTTCATTTTAAAGTATTTTTACATAATTTCCAGTTGTAATAATATAGAAGCAAGCTGGCTTTACTCCCTGACACAGAAAATAAATAAATAACCAGCGATGATAGTATCACCAGAAATATCCCATAAGTCACATGAGGATGAGACAGTTCCCAGGACCACAAAGAAGTTAAATATTCTGAGCAGAGTAAAAGAATATAGGACTTCCCTGTCTGCAATGCCCTCCTCCCTGATTTTCCCTGTACCAAGTGTGAGAAAACTCTCCCCCAACAACTCATGATTTTTACACTGGAAATGTAAGATTGAGGTGGACAACCAGCTTCCCCAGAATCTTGGATTTCCTAGCAGGAGACCTGTCTCTGCCTCAATGTACCAGAGGTATTGTGAGTGCCTGAAGGGGAAAACATCTTTGAGGACAGGAACAGACAAAGCGGAAAGACAGAACTACCATTCCCACTCCTGAAAAGTTCATTCTCTAACTCAGTAAAAGGAGAGGCCCAAATAAGAGTGACTTTTTAATAGCATCACACTGTAGGAGAAATGTTCCACAGCTCTGCTGAGCACAAACCCCCAGCCTCCAATCCTTCCAGGATATCCCTCTGGGGACCCAGTAACAGTCATCTCTCTGAGGATTGACTAGAGGCAAGGCGAACCTGGGATTAAGCCACCACCTAGTGCTGAAAAGAAAGCAATAACCTAATGGGGGAAAAATTAACTGGTAAATTACAGGGAATCTCTCAACAAATACATCCAATCCAAACCAAAGACCAGGTGGACAAAGAAGACTGGAATAAATAATTAATCCTTCAATGAAATACGTAGAAGTATACTCACAAGAAACAACAGCAAACAGAGAACCATGACCACCTCAGACAAAGCAGGGAACAGATGACCGAAACTAAGAAGATAATGATATGTGAGCTCTCTGAGGAAGAATTCAAAATAGCAGTTTTAAGGAAACTCGGTGATCTCCAAGATAACACAGATAGGTAGTTCAGAAATGTATCTGAGAAAATTGAGAAAGAGATTGAAACATTTTAACAATCAAAGAGAGATCTTGGAACTGAGAAATACATTTACTGAATCGAAAATTTCATTAGAGGCTCTCAACAGCAGAATGGATCAAGCAGAAGAAAGAATTAGTGAACAAAAAGACAAACTATTTGAAAAGAAACAGAGAGGAAAAAGAACAAAAGAATGGAAAAGAATGAAGATAACCTACAAGATATAAAAATTACCTCATAAAAAAACAAATCTAAACATTATTAGTCTTCAAGAGGTACTTGAGCAAAAGCAAGGGTTAGAAAGCTTATTTAGAGAAATAATAGTAGTAAACTTTCCAAAATGAGAGAAAGATCTAAGTACGTGCAGGGAGGTCAGAGAACACTAAAAAGATTCAACCCTAAGAACACTACCCTCAAGGCATATAATAATCAAACTCTTGAAAGTCAAGGACAAAGAAAGGAACATAAAAGCAACAGGAAAAAGAAACAACACTGAAAGGAGCTCCAGTTTGTCTAGCTACAGCTTTACAAAATAAAACCATATAGACCAAGAGACAGTAGGAAGACATATTTAAACTGCTAAAAGAAAGAAACTACCACCAAAGTATATTGTGGTCAGCAAAGCCATACTTCCAACATAAAAGAGAGATAAAGTCTTTTCAAACAACCACAACAACAAATGTAATAATTCACCATGACCAGACTTTTCATACAATAAATACTAAAGGAAGTTCTTCATCAAGAAAAAAAAAAGCAAACAAACAAACAAAACACGCAAAAACAAAATATCTGAAGATATAAAATTCGGTGGTAAATGTACATACATAGACAAACCCAGAAAACTCTAATATTGTAATGGTGGTGTGAAGTCTGTTCATAACTCTAGGATAAAGTCTGGAAAACAAATCTATAAAAGTAATAGCAATAGCAACCTGATAAGAGATAATCAATATAAATAAGTAAACTACTGAGAAACTTAAGGCTTAAAGTGTGGGGAATGAAGTTAAAGGGTAGATGTTTATATTTTTAAGTTTTTTATTTGTTTTTATTGTTTTTTCTTTTGATCTTAGATAATTTATCATCTGTGATGGTTAATACTGAGTGTCAACTTGATTGAATTGAAGGATGTAAGGTATTGATCCTGAGTGTGTCTGTGAGGGTGTTGCCAAAGGAGATTAACATTTGAATCAGTGGGCAGGCAAAGGTGGACCCACCCTTAATTTGGGTGGGCACAATCTAATCGGCTGCCAACATGACTAGAATATAAGCGGCAGAAAAATGTGAAAAGAGAGACTGGCCTAACCTTCCAGCCTACATCTTTCTCCCATGCTGGATGGTTCCTGCCCTCGAACATCAGACTCCAAGTTCTTCAGTTTTCAAACTCAGGCTGGCTCTCCCTGCTCCTCAGTCTGCAGATGGCCTATTGTGGAAACTTGTGATCAAGTGAGTTAATACTTAATAAACTCCCCTTTATATATATAACTATTCTATTAATTCTGTCCCTCTATGGAACCCTGACTAATACATCATCTTTTAAAAATAACTTGTTATTGGTATAAAATGTTTTCTGTAAGCCTCATGGTAACCACAATGCAGAAACCTAAAATAGACACACTGAAAATAAAAAGCAACATATTAAAACATACTAAAATACATAACCACAAAGGAAAACACTAAGAAAGTAGAAAAAAGATTTACAACAATCAGCAAAGAAACAACAAAATGGTATTATGTTATCACTTATCTATAATAACACTAAATGTAAATAGACTAAACTATCCAGTTAAAAGGCATTGAGTAGCTGAATGGAGTCAAAAGCCAACTATATGCTACCTACAAAAAAACCCACTTCATCTTTAAAGACACATAAACTAAAGTGAAGTGACAAAAAAATCATGAAAATGGAAACCAATAAAGACTAAGTGTAGCTATATTTATATCAGATAAAATAGACTACAAGTCAAAAACTTCAAAAAGTGACAAAGAAGGTCACTACATAATAATAAACATGTCAATTCACGAAGAGGATATAACAATTATAAATATCTATTCACCCAACCCCAGAGTACCCATGTTTATAGAGCAAACATTAATAGACCTAAAGGGAGAGATAAACTGCAATACAAAAAATAGTTGAGAACTTCAACACCTTCCTCTCAGTAATGAACAAAATATATATGATCATTTCACTAAATGATGTGAAAGCATCCTATAAAATTTGACATATCCTTATTATAGAAATCCTCAACACACTGGTTATAGAAGAACATACCTGAAAATAATAAACTTCATATATGACAGACTCACAGCTAACATCACACTGAATGTGAATAAAATTAAAGATGTTCCTCTAAGATCTTAACAAGATGAGGATGCTCATATTCAACATAATAAAAACTAATACTGGAAGTCCTAGCCAGAGCAATCAGAAAAGAAAAAGAGATGAATTACCTCCAAATTGGAAAGGAAGGAGTCATATTGCTTTATTCACAGACAGCATAATTTTTTATTTAGAAAACCCTAACGACTCTGCTGAAAAACTTTTAAAACTGAAACATGAATTGAATAAAATCGCAGAATACAAAATTAGCATTAAACAATAAGTAGCATTTATATAAACTAACAGCAAACAATCAGAAAAAAAATCAAGAAACCAATGCCATTTACAACAGCTACAAAGAATATAAAATACCCAGAAATTAATTTAACTAAAGAAGTGAAAGATCTATACAAAATAACTATAAAACACTGATGAAACAATTTAAAGAGAACCCAAACTCGAAAATATATTTCATGCTAGTGAATTGGAAGAATTAATATTGTTAAATTGAATATTACCCAAAGCAATTTACAGATTCAATGGAATTTTTATAAAAAATACTAATGCTACTCTTCACAAAAATAGGAAAAAATATTCTAAAATGTATATGGAATCACAAAAAGTTCTGAATAGCTAAAGCAGTCCTGAGGAAATAAACAAACCAGGAGGCATCCCACAGTCTGTCTTAAAAATACACTACGGCGGCCAGGTGGGGTGGCTGGGGTGGCTCATGCCTGTAACCCCAGCACTTTGGGAGGCCAAAGCAGGCAGCTCACGAGGTCAGGAGATCGAGACCATCCTGGCTAATATGGTGAAACCCCATCTCTACTAAAAATGCAAAAAATTAGCTGGGCGTGGTGGCACGCACCTGTAGTCCCAGCTACTTGGGAGGCTGAGGCATGAGAATCGCTTGAACCTGAAAGGCAGAGGTTGCAGTGAGCAGAGATCATGCCACTGCACTACAGCCTGGCAACAGCAAGACTCTGTCTCAAGATATAAAATAAAATAAATTGAATAAAATAAAATAAAATAAAATAAAAAATAAAATAAAATGATACTACGGAGCTTTAATAATGAAATCAGCATTGTACTGGCATTAACGCAAACATAGACCAATGGAACAGAATAGGTAACCCAGATATTAATCTCAACTGATTTTTGACAAGTCACCAAGAACACACATTGGCGAAGAAACAGTCTATTCAATAAATGGTGCTAGGAAAACTGGATAACTGTATGCACAAGAATGAAACCAGACCCCTATTTCTCACCATATAATAAATCAAATCAAAATGAGTTAAAGTCTTAAACCGAAGACCTAAAACTATGAAATTACCATAAGAAAACATTGGGGAAGTGTGTGAGGACATTGATCTGGGCAAATGTTTCTTGAGTAAAACATCAAAAGTGCAGGCCACCAAAGCAAACATAGACATAGGATTACATCAAGCTATAAATCTTTTGCACAGTAAAGGAAACAATTAACAAAGTGAAGAGACAACCCACACAATGAGAGAAAATATTTGCAAACTACCCATCTGATAAGGGCTTAAGAATCAGAATAGATAGAATACAGAATAATACATAGAAATATATAGAATGTAGAATTAGAAGCGTAAAAAACTCAACAGCAAAAATTCAAATAATATAATTTAAACGTGGCAAAATATCTGAATACACATTTATCAGAAGAAGATATAGAAATGCCCAACAGGTATATAAAAATTTTCAACATCACTAATCATCAGAGAAACACAAGTCAAAACTTCAATGAGAAATCATCTCACCCCAGTTTAAATGGTTTTTATCAAAAAGAAAAGAGTGGATGTTCATGAAGATGTGAAGAAAAGGAACACTTGTACACCGTTGGCTGGGCTGTCAATTGGTACAGGCACTATGGAAAAAGAGTATGCAGGCTCCTCATAAACGCAAAAACTAAACTACCATATGATCTAGCAATTCCACTACTGGGTATATATCCAAAAGAAAGGAAGTTAATACATGGAGGAGATATTGGCATTCCCATGTTTGTTACAGCATTATTCACAATAGCCAAAATATGGAGTCAACCCAACTGCCCGTGGATCATGGTCGTCAATCTGTGTATATGTAATACGTAATCAATGGATTAATGGATAAAGAAAACGTGGTATATATACATATGGAGTATTATTCAGCCATAAAATGTTTTAAAATCCTGTTATTTACGGCAACATGGATGGAACTGGAGGTCCTTATGTGACGTGAAATAAGCCAAGCACAGAAAGACAAATGTCACATGTTCTTACTCACTTCTGGGAGCTAAAAAGGTGGATCTCATGAAAATAGAGTAGACTGGTGTTTGTCAAGGGTCAGGAAGGGTAGGGAGGAGAGGGGATAAAAAGAGGTCGATTAATGGTTGCAAATATACAGTTAGAAGAAATAAGACCTAGTGTTCAATAGATCAAGAGGGTGAGTATTGTTAACAAAATCTTTTGTACATTACTAAGTAGAGAATAATTCAAATGTTTCTAGAATAAAGAAAAGATAAATACCTAAGGTGATGGATATTGCAATTACCCTGATTTGATGTTTACACGAGTGTATCAAAACATTACTGCTGGGCATGGTGGCTCAGGCCGGTAATCCCAGCACTTTGGGAGGCTGAGGTGGGAGGATCAGGAGGTCAGGAGATCAAGACCATCCTGGCTAACACAGTGAAACCCCGTCTCTACTGAAAATACAAAAAAATTAGCTGGGCATGGTGGTGGGTGCCTGCAGTCCCAGCTACTCGGGAGGCTGAGGCAGGAGAATGGTATGAACCTGGGAGGCAGAGCTTGCAGTGAGCTGAGATCTCACCACTGCACTCCAGCCTGGGCGACTGAACGAGACTCTGTCTCAAAAAAAAATATATATATATTATATGTAGCCCCCAAAATATGTATATCAAAAAAAACATTTAAAAAAGTAAAAGAAATAAAATAATTACTTTCCTTGAGATTTTCTCTCTTACTTATTGATTTTGTAGAAGCCTATTATTTTATGTCCAAATGTGTGAAGGTTTTTGAGTTATCTTGGGGTCATAAAACATACTTTGTATGATTTCAATTGTTTGAAATTTGTTTGATTTGTTTTGTGATGTAGATATGGCCTTTCTTGATGAATATTTCATGTTCACTTGAAAAAAGTTTGTGTTATCTTTTTGTTGAGTAGATTGACCATCAGTTTAATCCAGTTTATTGATTTAGTTTGGTTCTTCCATAACCTTGCTGCTTTTTGCCTGTTTCTTATACTGAAGGTGAAATGTTAAAAATCTCAAATGTCACTGTGCATGTATTTGTTTCTCTCTTAAATTCTGTCAATTTTTTCTTTTGATGCATTTTAGGTTTCTATTATACTGTGGTTGTGTGTATATAAACTTTAAACTGTATTTCTTTTGGGGAAATTAACTGTTTATGATAGTGTAATTTACTTATGTATCTTTAGTAATTTTCTTTACTTTGATGTCTAATTTGTCTCATATTAATATAGCCACTCTTACCTTAGTTTAATTTGTTTTTTGCATAATATTTTTAATACTTTGACTTTTGTCCTACCTTATCAGATTATTTGAAGGCAATTTCTCATGGGTAGCAAGTAGTTGGATTATAACATCATAATCGTTGTGACCAGATGACTTACATTTAATAAATATATACTGATACATGTTCATTTAGGTCCATCATTTTTATATTCATTTTTTAAAAAGTTTGTTTTTCATTTATATGAGTTTTTTTCTCTCCTTTTTTTGAATTGTTTTAACTTTTTTGTTTTAAAATTCCATTCCACTTTTTCTACTGTGATTTTTTTTGCTATTTATCCTTGTATTTTGTTAGTGTTTTGTCTACTGGTTACAATACACATACATACCTTTTCACAGCCTACTTAGAATCAATATTTTACAATTTAAAGTACAATGTAGAAATCTTGCCACCATATAGGTCCCATTATCCTATATAATATATCACATACTTTTCAGTTGTCTCATATATATTAAATGTACATACATTGACAATCATATCAATGTTATTTTCTTATTTTTGCTTTCAATCACCAAACATACTTTGAGAATCAAATAGAAGAATAATGTATTATATTTCCCAAAAGTGACTATTTTCGTTACTCTTTCCTTATTCTTGCTGTCTTAGCTTTCTATTCTTATTATTTTTTTCTGACTGACAACAGTCTTCAGAAATTCTTATAATAACCTGCTGTCATTATTGCCAAATATGGGGAGACATTCATTTATTATTTTTTTAAAAAATATTTCATTTCTCCCTTTCCCCTCCCCTTCTGAAACCCCAATTACATAAAAGTCAAATATTTTGCTATTGTCACAAAGATTTGTTTTATTATTATTATACTTTAAGTTCTAGGGTACATGTGCACAACATGCAGGTTTGATACATAGGTATACACGTGCCATGTTGGTTTGCTGCACCCATCAACTCATCATTTACATTAGGTATATCTCCTAGTGCTCTCCCTCCCCCAGCCCCCCACCCCGTGACAGGCCCCAGTGTGTGATGTTCCCCACTGTGTGTCCAAGTGATCTCATTGTTCAATTCCTACCTGTGAGTGAGAATATGCAGTGTTTGATTTCCTGTCCTTATGTTACACACAGATTCTTAAAGCTGGTTTTATCTTTGAAATTCTTTCTCTTGGACATATCCATTAATCTATCAACTCCATTCAGTGTGTTTTCATTATAATATTGCATTTTCTATTCTTAAAAATTTCAATTGGTTCCTCTAAACAGCCGCTTTTAAAAGCATTTTTGTTTTTGTGGATGCATTCTAATTAATATTGTTTCAGCCGTGCTCCAATTACTCATTGGACCACGTTTGTAATTGTTGCTTTGAAGTCTTTGATTGATCATTCCAACATTTTTGCCCTTTCATTGGGGATTGACACTTGATGATATTTATACAAGTTGAGAATCATTTTCTATGACTCTTTCTGTGCTGAGCACCTTTACATTTTATCCTGTATATTTTGGATATTACATTATAAAACTATGGGTCTTGTTTAGTGTTAGTATTTTTTATTTGGTAGGCAACCAAATGGCTTAGTTTCAGCAAGAATTTTTAACCCGGTATCTGCAGGTTATGATTCCAACATTCAGCTCAGTCTTCAAAGGCTTTTCTGTGCAATTCAGATCTTTTCCATGGGTGCATCTCCCAGTGTTCCATCTGGGACACGGTAGGATGTCTACCATTTAGCTCAGTTCTCAAAGTCTTTGGCGTGCTAACTACGCGTGCAAACTCCTGCATGAGCTGTTCAGGGATGAACCCAGCAGCTCATAAACGACTTCATAGGTTGCAGTCACAAGCTCCTCCATCACTCTGATGTCCAAGTACTCTCCGATTTCCCATGGCTCCCCTTTCTGCTCTTTTAGCCCCCAAACTGAGGTTTCAGTTATCCTGCTCTGCCACACTCCCTACAACCACACTCACACATAGCTCCACACAGTGGAAAAACAGAGGCAAGGTAAGCAGCAGAAGTCACCCCACTCTCCTGAGCCCCACATCCTCTGACTGGAGACTTTCCCACGCCACGCACACCACGGCAGGGTTCCTTGCCAAAAGGCCACCTCCCTACTCCCCATACCCATAGGGCTCCTCCTGTGTCTCTCCAAGGATGCTTACTTCCGGATTTCAGGATGCTTTGACTCCAGGCTAGAAAACCAGGGAGAAAAGCAGAGCATTAAACCTATACCCAGCTTGGCAGTATTTTGCATCCTGTTATTCTTCAATCCACCTGCTGCTACTACAGAGTCTTCACATAACTGTTTCAGGAATTCCTTCCAAGTTTATACGTAAATTCAGTGGAAAAGTCTGGGTGAAGTGGACCTATTCCTTTTTCCCAGAAGCAGAATTCTAAGTTCCATCACTTTGGAGAAGTATTTTCTAAATTGTGAATGCTAAGTATGTATGTCCTGTGTCAAACACAGATCTAGCAAGTTAGAGTGACTGCAACTAACCTGTAAAAATTTTCATATAGCTACAAAGTCAAAAGCATTATTCAGCAACATTTTGGTCACATTGGCCTACCGTGGGACATTCTAAGTCAAGGCTTATTTCTGTCACCAGAAATGAGAAAGGTAAATGGTCTACTTAGTTCAAATTCTCATAAAAATAGAGCCATTAACAGAGATGTTGAAATCATATTCTTAGTTTTACTTAGTGACACTTTTTAAATTTTCTACAGTATTTGTTCATACTTATATATCTTATCTCTTTATATGAAATCATACATGATAAATACTTTAGAGATCTTGATTCCACGAAACTATTTCCATTTTCTACAGAATCTGCTTTCTTCCTTTAGTTAGAAAATAGAAACTGCATAAATGTCATTTTTTTCTGGACTTCCAGGAAATATATTGCTGAAGTTAGAACTAACTTAAAACACATAATAATCTAATATTACCCATGATTTTAGTATTTGCACCCTCCACTTATATAACGTAAATTGACATAATTAAATTTACATTGTTATATGCAAATATATGTAAATTTAATTTTTCCTAAGTCTTTTTAAAAGTTCTACTAAATATACACAGTAAGATATAGATAAAAATAAAGCTGCCATGAAATTTCCATTTTTCCAATTTTTACACACAACTGTACAATGAACCAAAAAAGATCCATTCAAATACAGACATTGCATTATATTTACTTATAACTTTCTTTTCTCATGAAAATTTCAATTCAACATTTTTGTCTATATTTTTCATTTAGTTTCAAATTTTGTATATATTAACATCTAAACCCATTATACTTTTTTTTTTTTTTGAGACAGAGTCTCACTCTGTCACCAAGGCTGGAGTGCAGTGGTGCGATCTCAGCTCACTGCAAGCTCCACCTCCTGGGTTCACGTGCCATCCTCCTGCCTCAGCCTCCCTAGTAGCTGGAACTACAGGCACCCGTCGCCAAGCCTGGCTAATTTTTTTTGTATTTTTAGTAGAGACAGGGTTTCACCGTGTTAGCCAGGATGGTGTCGATCTCCTGACCTTGTGATCCGCCTGCCTCAGCCTCCCAAAGTGCTGGGATTACAGGCGTGAGCCACCGCGTCCGGCCTATAGTTTCTTTTCTTGAGACAGGTGTTCGCTCTGTTACTCAGGCTGGAGTGCAGTGGTGCGATTATGGCTCACTATAAAACCTTGCATTTCTGGTCTTGGGTGCTCCTCCTGCCTCCCTGAGTAGCTGGGAGTACAGGCCCAAGGCAGCATGCCTGCCTAACTTTTTTATTTTTTGTAGCGACCAGAGTATCACTATGTTTCCCAGGCTGGTCTCAAACTCCTGGCCTCAAGCAATCCTCCCACCTCCGCCTCTCAAAGAGCTGAGATTACAGATGTGAGCCACTGCACCCAACCTTCATTATACTTTTTATCACGCTGCTCGTTTATCTAAAAGCTGAAACACAGAGCTCTCACAGTTCATATAGTCGCGTAGTCTCCTTGAGAATACGTGTACAGTTTTGGAAAAGCATAGACAAAATCCAAAGATCTCCTAATTAGTCCCCTAGAGAATCTTTCGAATAAACAAAAGTATAGAAATTTAATCTCACAGGTACCATTTAACCGAATCCTAATAAAGTGTTACATATTTTTCAATACTATTTTAAAGTGAACACAGATGAGTTATTTGCGTTATAATCAGGGGATCAGCACTAGCAGGATGTTTGAATAAACATTATATCAAAATGAATTGCATTCTCACAGGGTGGCTACCCCAACTCTGTTCTGATTATGTTTACTTTTCCTCTCTGGGTCTTATTTGCTAAATTTCTGCCCTGTACAACGATGCATTTTTCACTTTTATTTTTAAAAGCAAAGTCCAGTTTAAGCAACCTGCAGTGGAAATTTGATAATCCATTATGTACATTTTTAACCTATTCTCCAGCAAAGTCTCTGATGGCAAGCAAAAGCAGCCAATCTCTCAAATGCCAGCTTCTATTCCTATCATTTCCTTAAATACAGAGACCATTTATGAGAACTAGGGAGGGAACTGGGAATGTGGGTGTGTGCGCTGTGTGTGAGGTTGGTGGGAGGGACTGGGGTTGCTGAAATGGTGTAGATGGTTGGTCTACTCTCACAGACTTCCTTTATCAGTGGAGATGCTGCTGTCTCAATTGATCAGTGGTTTCCATGACAACAAATCTAGATAATTTGTGTCTTCCACAGCAAGGATTTAAGGATCAAATTATTTTAAAAATTACCTAGTTTTCTATTCCAAAGTTATCACCTCACATACTAGTTGTTAGAAAGTGGAGATTGCTTCTTTATGAAAAAACATTGGTAATGCTTTCCCACAGAAATATTAGCATGTCAAATTTTATGCATACATACTCCTCAGAGATTTTTTTTTCAAACCACATCTGCACAGAATTGAATTTTAAAGCCAGTGTTTTGTTGCTGAAGCTTTTTACAAAGGTAGACAATGTTTATTATTTGTAAAGAGAATAAAGCAGGCAAACTATTCAGAAATATTGAAATGGAAGACATTTCTAATAATTTTGGCATTTCCTTATACATTCCCATGGCTACTTTATGAAGCATTATCCCTGTGCATGAGATCAAACCAGCCTGCTTCCAGCTCATCTAAACTCCTATGAGCTGTAGTTCATTATGCTATTCAGAAATATAATCACATAGTTAATTAGAATGTTAGGTGGTCATATGAGCCTGACAATTCTAAATATTATTATTATTTCTAAGTATTTTATGTCATCTAATGGATTTAGGACATACAGGACATGTATTCTGCAAAATAATTTATGAGACTATCTAAGACAAAATACTGCACCTTGAACACATGTCTTACCAGGAGTTCTTCTATATAGTATGAGTCAAAGTTTCATTAAAACAACAATCTGCACGTTTCAGAACAAGTCTGGAAAACCGTGGGAAGAACAATCTGGCTACTGTGTGGTCATATAACCTGCAGGAAATAGACTATTAATATGCACGTGTTTGTTCTTAGATCTCAGACCTTTGGCAAAAGAGACAGGCGCATTTGAATGTAGTTTTCTGTGTGTCACTCAGATTTTCTTCAATATCTGATATCTGGTGTCATGCATGAGTCCTAGAGAAGAAAATTGCAAGAAGAAGCCTGAAAGAGCATGTGAAAACACAAACAACACCAATTATAGATCAATTATAGATAAAAAACCAACAAAACAATAAAATAAAAAATCTAAATGATTACCAAAAGGAAGAAAAAGGAAAAAAGAACAGATGGAAGATACAATTAAAAACAGAAATATGGTAGATTTAAATTTAACCATTGACTATTATACAAATGTAATGGGAATAAATATCTCAACTAAAAGAGATCGTTACTTGGATAATAAAGACAGACTCAACTGCATGCTCCTCACCAGAAATGCACGACACCGTCAACATACAAATAGGTTAAACAAACCAGATGAAAAAGATGCAAAACCCTAATGGCCTTTATAAGAGAAAGCCAAAATGGCTATCTAAATATTTGAAAAAATTGTTTTTAGAGCAAATAATTTTTCGGAGGTATAGAATCTCATTTCATAATGATAAACATGTCAGTTCATTAAGAGAAAATAATATTCTTAAACATTTATAAGCCTAGTAACAGACTTTCAAAATCCGTGAAGCAAAAACCAATGCAACTACGGGAAGAAACAGATAAGTTCAAACATATCATCAAAGATTTCCATACCTTCTCTCAACTACTGATAAAACATTTAGTCAGAAAATCGGTAAAAATATAGATGGCTAAAATAACTCTGTCAACTAACTTGATCTAATGTCATAAGGCATCCCACTTAATATCAAAATATAAACATCCTTTTCATGTTCACGTGAGACATTTATGAAGCTAGATTATTTCCTGAGCTATTAAAAAAATCTCAATTAATTTAAAAGGATCTGATTTATACAAAATATATTCTCTGAGCATATTTGACTAAATTTGAATTCAATAACAGAATGTTATGTCGTTTTCCTCAAAGTTTAGAAAATAAATAACGCACTGATAAATGACCTTATGGGTTAACAACAATAACAAAAAAATCAAAGGGACTATTAGAAAGTATTCTGAATTGAATAAAAGTGAAAACATAATGTATCACCATTTGTGGCATGCTGCTAAGGCAGTATTTAGAGGGATAAATATAACAGCAAATGGCTTCTTTAGAATATAAGAAACATAGCAAAGCTCAAGCTCCATCTGAAGAACCTAGAAAAAGAAAAACTCAAGTTAAACCAGAAGCAAGTGAAATAAAGAAAATATAATAATAAAAGTTACAGCAGAAATCAATAAGATTGAAAACAGGAAAGCAAAAGAGAAAATCAATGAAAAACATTGACTCATTGAAATGATCATTGTAATTTAAAAAACTTGTAGCAAGACTGATATGAATAAAGGAAGAAAAACACACATTGCCAATATCAGGAAGTGAAGAAATGATGGCAATACCTGTTTTATAAATAAAGAATAAATAAGTGATATTAACAACTTTTTTCAATGTAATAACTTGAATGAAATGAACAACTGAAAAAACTACTGAAATTTGCTCAAGAAAGAAATAGAAAAATGATTAACCCGTATCTATTAAATACATTGATTTGAATGTGTACTTTTAAACCTTCCTATGAAGAAAACTACCTGCACACATGACATCAATGTTAATTTTATCAGTACTTCAGGAAGAAATAATACCAATCTACACAAATACTTCCAGAAAATTAAAGAAGTAGGAATACTTCTCCATACATTCTATAAGGTTAGCATTACCCTAATGCCAAAACAGCCAAAGAAAAAGTACAAGGAAGGTAACAAACAAAATAAAATTGAAAATCAAAATACCTCATGGACAAAAATGCAATAATTATAAACCAAATGAGCAAATCAAGTTTATAAATAGCAAATAACAATTTTATAAATAACAAAATAATAAATAAAAGAATAAAACATGATTACCAAGCGAGATTTATTCCTAGAATGCATAGTCGGTTTCCCATTCTTAAATCATTAAATAAAATCTACTACATTAACAAACTAAAAGAGAAAAAATATCCATAATGCTCTCTTTAGACACAGAACAAATAAAGTAATAAAATCCAATATCTGTTCCAGATAAACTTTCAGCACAGGGAATAGATGGGAACTTCTTCAACTTGATAGTTGGCACTTATTAAAATCTTATAGCTAACCGGATATTTAATGTTCTAAAGCTGAATGTTTTCCCCAAGATCAGGAACAAACCAAGAATATTCTGTATCACCACTTCTATTCAAAACATTGTACTGGAGGTTGTATGTAGCAAGAACAATAAAGCACGTAAAAGAAAAGGAATACAGATTGAAAGGGAAAAAAGTAAAAATCTCTCTCTTGATGACAACCCTAATTATCTGTTTAAAATCAAATGGTCCATTATTGGTAGAACTAGGACTCTCACCCAGGTCTATTGGACTATGCAGGCCATTCAGACATACAACAGCTATACAGTGTCACTAAAAGAGCACACTTCACTAAGATTTGATAATTAAAATATGCAAGTATAATGATGGGATCCACATAAGTATAAAAGACAAAATAGTTGTTAAAGAAGACCTAACGAAGGATTAAATGTATGAAATATTTAGCTAAATAAAGGTTGGTATTCATTGCCCAGTTTAAATGTAGAGCAATTTGTAATAAAATGACTTTGCTTTGACTTAATTTTTAAACAGACTTTTAAAAAATTAAGGCATAGTTAGCTTCAACATATAAAGAGCTTGGAAGTAATCACTTTATTATAAGAAGAAAAAACACTGAACAAACTGAAAACTGATAGGTTTTCTTGGACTCATGAGAGAAATGAGATCACAACAGACAGTGTATTAGTCCATTTTTACACTGCTATAAAGAATTGCCCGAGACTGGGTAATTTAGAAAAGAAAGGGGTTTAATTGATTGACAGTTTCACATGGCTGGGGGTGGGGGTCTCAGGAAACTTACAATCATGGTGGAAGGTGAAGGGCAAGCAAGGTGCCTTCTTCACAAAGCGGCAGGAGGGAGAATGAATGCAGGAGGAACTACCAATCACATAAAACTGTCAGACCTCGTGAGAACTCACTATCACAAGAACAGCATGGGGGAAACCACACACATGATTCAATTACTTCCACCCGGTCTCTCCTTGACACATGAGGATTATAGGGATGATGGATATTATATTTCAAGAAGAGATTTTGGGAGGGGGAACAGCCCTACCATATAAGACAGTAACCCTGAAATCTGGACAGATGTGAATACAGAGAATCCCAGCTGAGAGTAGCCGATCAGATGCAGGAGTTGCTGAAGCCATAAACTGGTGGGAACATCACCATGGTAATTGTGAACTTTCTGGAGGCTGAGTGTGGACTACTTTGAGAGTGGAGGCTTCTGTCTTAGAAGAACATGCACATTTTCATGGGCTTTACTTACAGGAACCCCACCAAATTCTCCTGGTAAAAGCATAAGAAAAACCCTCTCCTGTTTCTGGCAAGAGGAGAAAAGTCAACTTTCTGAAATGCTCCTAGAGCATTATCTGTAATGAAGGCATACTCTCTAAGGAAAACGCATTTCCAGATACTTACAAACTTTCCAAATACAACAAAGGCAGTGGTCCAACTCCAGCCTTTCTGTCTCAGCAAAGCAGAAGTTGGAGAGGTTAAGAAAAACTTCTCAAGTTAACAGCCCAGGGACATGGGCAGCTAACAGACAGATTTAACTGTGAGATAGCGGCATGCTTCAACACCCCTACTTCTGCCCCTCCACGCACACATACCATAATACCAAGTCAACAAGGCACCAATAAAATCAAGTGTATCATGGACACTATTTAAGAAATAATTCTTAGAGAAACTTGAGGCAAGAGTGGAGACAAAAACAAGGAAAGTAGAGGTAACTGATGCCTTAGCACCTACAGCTGTCGTGAGCATTAAACACAGCCCAACTTCTAGCAGATTACAATAAAAGTTCACTCTAAAGGCCTATTTACCTTAGTTCCTATCACTGGATACATCACATATCTGGATTTCAACAGAAAAACAATCAAACAAACACAAATTGAATGTACGTTAAAAGGCAAGAAAAAACACAGTCTAAAGAGACTCAGATATAAAATCAGACTCAGATATAAAATCAGACTCAGATATAACAGAGATTTGGGAATTGTCCATGTGTAGTGAAGAAACTGGCCTTGTCCAAAGAGAGCTGACCTTTTCCTCCAGTAGCTGGGAGCTTTCGGAACTTCTAAATCATTGGAAATTCTAAGTGAGGGGATTGTCATTGTTTTTCATGGCAGGCTCCTCAGAGCACACCTGACAGACAAATACCAATGTTGAGACTCATGCCGGGTCCGTCAGATCATGTAGTATGAGTTTGACCTTTGGGAGAGGGTGGGTGAAAAGCCAGATTGGCAATGCTCCATGCCTATGTGTAGTGTCACACAAAGATGGCAGGTGGGGGAGAGTGTCTCCTGAAGACAATGAAAGCTTTGGGCTAGGGACCCTCCTAGACTCTACTCTATGCATTCCTTCCTTTGTCTTGCTTAAATTTGTGTCTCTGCCCTGTATTAAACTTTATCTGTGAATGTAATAGCTTTCAATCAATTCTGTGTCTTTCTAATAAACCATTGCAGTGGAAGATGATTTGGGGAAATCTCTAACATTGCAGCTGGTGTTCAAAGTGAGAGTAGTCTCCTGTGGACTCTTCCCTCTCTATTAGAAGTTGGACCCTCACTCCTTGCAGCTGGGATTAGAAGTATTGGCTAGTGTTGGCTTTCTAGAAGACTATGCCCTTAACTGAACAGTCTGGCCAACTCTGGGTAATCTCTAGGGAATGTGAAAATCACTATGAGAAATATTTTAAGAGCTAATGCAAAAAAATAGACAACATCCAAGAACAGACAGGCAAGACACCTGCATAAGACATGAACTGGAATAGTGTTAACTGGATGTATACATTGTTTAGTTAGAAATTTATCTATCTATCTATCTATCTATTTATCTGTCTGTCTGTCTGTCTATCTATTTATCTATCTATATCATCTATCAGGGGAAACACTAATATAGTTTTATAAGGAAATATTATTGATATACTGAGAAAGGAGAAATAATTAAATCATATAAACTGTTCAATTACAATGAGAGAAGGCATAAAATGGGGGGAAGATTAAAAGAAAAGAAAAAAGAACAGTTGCAATAAATTGAATACAATTACAAAATGGTAGCTGTTACTCCAGCTACTGTGTATCAATAATCATTTTAAGTAGAAATGGTCTAAATATATCAATTAAAAACAGAGATTATCAGAGTAGCTATAAATACTTGATCCAGCTCTATATTATCTGTGCGAAATCAATTTTAAATATAAAGACACAGGTAGATTAAAGGGAAAGAGTGGAAAATATATATATTATGCCAAATCTAATCATAAGAATACTGGAGTGACCATACTAACTTGAGATAAAATAGATTGTATAACAACAAAAATTACAGGAATAAAGAACTTTAAATAATGACAAAAAGGTCAATTCTCCAGTAAGATATTTCAATCTTAGTTTATACACACCTAAAAAAAGACAATCAAAGTGTGTAAGACAAAAATGATAGCTGCTAGAGGAAATGAGTGAATTCATTTTTATATTTGAAGACTTCAACACTGTTTTTCAGTAATTGATAACTGCAGCGGGCAGAAAATCCATAAGGTTTTAGTTGAACTGACAACATTCTTAATCAACTTGACCTACTTGACATATAAAACACTCCATTCAAGAAGAGCAGAATGCATTTTCTGCTCAAGCTCACATGGAACATTTACCAGCAGCACTAACACTGGGCCATAAAACACACCCTAACAAATTTGTAGGAAAGGAAATCATACAAAATAATAAATTTTTGTAATTAGCCTGGAAATCACCAACAAAAAGATAATTGGAAAATCCCAAATACTAGATGGTTAAACAAAGTGACTTCTAAATAACACATATGTCAAAGAAAAAGTCTCTAGAATTGTTTAATTGAACCACAATAAAAATAAAATAACACAAAAATTTGTTGTATGCAGTGAAAGTAGTGATTACAGTAAAATTTATAGCACTGAATATATATATTAGAAAAGAAAAATATCAAATAATTAATACTCTTTTTTTTCTTTTTGAGATGGAGTCTCGCTCTGTCGCCCAGGCTGGAGTGCAGTGGCGCCATCTCAGCTCACTGCAAGCTCCGCCTCCTGGGTTCATGCCATTCTCCTGCCTCAGCCTCCCGAGTAGCTGGGACTATAGGTGCCCGCCACCATGCCCAGCTAATTTTTTTCTATTTTTTAGTACAGAGAGGGTTTCACCGTGTTAGCCAGGACAGTCTCAATCTCCTGACCTCGTGATCCTGCTCACCTCAGCCTCCCAAAGTGATGGGATTACAGGCATGAGCCACCATGCCCGGCCATAACTAATAATCTTAGCTTCCATTTGGGGAAACTAGAGGAAGAAGACCAATTAAAGACTAAAGCAAGTGGAAAAAAGCAATAATAAAATTTAGAGAAGGAATCAATAGAACTAAGAACGGGAAATGGAGAAAAATCAATGAAAACAAAAACTTGTTCTTTTAAAAAATCAGTCAAATAGATAGACCTCCAGTCAAGCAAAACAAGAAAAAAAAAAGATACTGCAAGTTGTTAATATCAGAAAAGTAAAAAGGGCTATCACTAATGATTTCTTGGACGTTAAGAAGATAATAACATAATATTATGAATAACTCTATGAAAACAATTTTGATCACTTCAAGGAAATGGATCTTTACAACAAATGGTGCTAGAATAATTGGATGCCTATAAGCATCCCGCCACCCCACAATCTAGATCCAGACCTTACACCTTTCACAAAAATCAACTCAATCATACACCTGTATGTAAAATATAGAACTATGAAACTTCTTGGATTAAAATAAAAAGGCAATCTTAAATTTGGCGATAACTGTAAGATACAATGCCAAGAGCACAACATAATCCATAAAAGAAAATACTGATAAATTTGACTTCACTAAAATCTTTTTAAAAAAGAAAATACTCCTGCTGTCAAAAAAAGTGTTGAGAAAAAAAAATAGAAATAAGCCACAGACTGGGAAAGAATATTTGCAAAAACTATGTGTGACAAATGATTTATACCCAAAATACAGCTGACCCTTGAACAACTCAGATTTCAGCTTACAGGTTCACTTACATAAAAAATTTTTTCAAAACATATTTTGGAAAATTGGTTAGAGATTTGTGACAATTTGAAATAAACTGCTAGGTGAACAATATAACACAGAAATATTGAAAAAATTAAGACGAATTTAAGCATGTAATGAATACATAAAAATATATATAAATACTAGTCTATTTTATCATTTACTACTATAAAATGTACATAAATCAGTTATTCAGAGTTAAAATGTATCAAAATGTACACATACAAACACAGATTGTACATGATACCATTAACCATTGAAAGAAATGTAAAAAATGTAAAGATGCAATATTAAATGTTAACTGCATAAAAGTATAATACACACTGTACTGCTTTCATCAATTCGTAGTCACTTCCTGTTGGTATCGCAATGAGTGTGTATTGCATGCATCTGCTTAAAACATCTTGAGACACTCATCTTCTGCTCATGAGCAATTCATCTCTCCACTAAATTGCATATGCAAGTAAAAAGTGATCTCTCGCAGTTCTTATATATTTTTCATCATGTTTAATGCAACATCTTAAACCTAAAATAACACCATGAGACCCATATGAAGTGCCACTGGTGATGCTGAAAGTGCTTTCAGAGAGCAGAGAAAAGTTATGACATTACAAGGAAAAGTTGAATTGCTTGATATGTACCATAGATTGAAGACTGCAGGTGCAGAGACAGAAAGTTACAGTATCAATAAACACTGTACAGTACTGTAAATGTATTTTCTCTTCCTTATGATTTTCTTTTCTCTAGGTTACCTTATTGGAAGAATGTAATGTATGACACATATGCAAATATGTTAATTGAAGATTTACTTTGTTGACAAGGCTATTAGTAGTAAAGTTTTGGGGGAACCAAAAGTTATATGTGAATTTTTGACAATGCAGGGAGTTGGCACCCCATCCCAGTTTTGTTCAAGGGTCAACTGTACTCAAATAGCTATTAAAACTCAACAGTAAGAAAACAATCTAATTAAAAATAGACAAAATATGTCAACATGTACCTCACCAAAATACATACACATGTCAACTAAGCATATAAAAATATGCTCAAAATGTTTATCATTAGTGAATCAAAGTTAAAACTGAATCGAGATAAAGCTCCTGAACTATTAGAGTGACTAAAATAAAAAAAAAAATCCTGAGGAGGATGTAGAACGACATGACTTCTTGAATGAGGGTTTACTGGTAGAAATGCAAAATGATATATCAAATTTGGAAGATTCTTGAGCAATTTCTTACAAAGCTAAACATGATGTTTACGATTTTATTCAAAATTGTGCTTTTAAATATTTACCAATTGATTTGAAAACTTATGTTCACAAAAAATCTGAAGACAAGTGTTTATGGTGCTCTATTCCTAACTGCCCAAACAAGAAGCAATCAAAGTGTCCTGCATTAAGTTAATGAGCAAGCAAACTTACTACATTCATACAATGGAATATTATTCACTGATAGAAAGAAGCTATCAAGGAAAAATAAAAACAGACATATTTATCCTTGAACTTCATATTGTCAATGAAAGAAGCCAGTTTGAAAAGGTTACGTAATCTATGGTACCAATTCTATGACATTCTGAAAAAGACTATAGACACAGTAAACTCATGAGTGGTAGATGTTCAAGGTAAGAAGAGAGGGATAATAAATAGCTGGAACATCAGGGATTTTTCAAGAGGGAGAACTATTTTATATGATTGTGTAATTGTGGATACATAATATTATACATTTGTCAAAATATATAGAACTTTATATAGCACAAAGAGTGAAACTTATTGTATGCAAATTAGAATAACAATAAAGGTTTGAGACATTCCACGAAAAAATGCAGATTGTGATAACAGAATCAATGCTATTACAAACGCATAAAACAATCTTAGTGAAGGAGGTGTCAGGGAAAGGTGCTGGCCCACATGGCTTTGGAAATGAGTGGAGTTTATAACAGTAATAGCAAAAGGAATGACACATCAGCACTGTATTCTAGTTGATTGAGTTGTTTCCCACAGGGGTACTGGATAACAATTCCCATACTGCTATTACTGTACACTTATTGAACAATTCAGTAAATGGATGGCAGATGGTAAGAACTAGATTTCTCACTGTTGGAGTGGGAATTTATAGATACACAAAGGGAGGAGACTAGAAAGATACATGTGATAATGGATTAAAGATGGAGACACCAGTAATAACTTGTGTTTAGATTAATATAGTTACAGATGGTTATCTATGGAAACGTATGTGTGTGTGTGTGTGTGTGTATGTATGTACAGGTTAGTATATATATTTCCTTCATTGTCCACCCTGACAAACTAAATAAAACAACAGTTCATTAGCAATGAGCACACCTAGTACCCAGATCTCGGTTTCTAATACCATTCTCCAATAACAATAACAACACAAAAAGAGGCCTTTGAAAAAATGCCTGATTCTACGACTGAGACAAAAAAATATGTAAGATGAGCCTGAAGCATGTAATAGTTCCAGAAAGTGTGGCGTGTTCAAAAAGAACAACAGCAACCACTTTGATGTGAGTCAGTCAAAGGAGCACAGGAACCCGCTGAAAGTGCTCCCATGAGACAAAACTAGAACCATTTACACAAAAAACAAAGTACTGAATTATAACTCAAAGTATAAAATAAATATCCTAATCCATACTGATATCAGTGGGACTTAATAGATAAGTGGGAAAAAGAGATGAGTCTGCCACGGAGAAGAATTACAAATAATTGATATACTCTGTCCTCCACGCGGGAGAACGTAACTCTTCACTTTTCAAGTGCAGATGACACATGGAGTCTTCCTTCCAAAGTACAATGTGGAAAATAGAGTGGAGAGGAGAATTAGTAACTTTACAATGAGAAAACCTGACAGGCACTACGTCAGCCAAGTGTTCAAAGTCAACATCAACAATCATGAATCATACTGATATTATGTGTCCTTCGTGTGAAGAAAATGACACTCTCTGTAATCTTCCTACCCAAGCCTCATAACCCCAGGCTAACCATGAGTAAAATAGCAGACAAATCCCAGTTGAAGGAAATTCTACGCTGTCTCTGACTTATATTTCTCACAACTGTGAAGGACATCAAAAACATGAGAAAGCATGAGAAACTATCTCAGCCAGAAGGAACATAAGGAGACATCCTGACTAGATGCATTGTTTTATGCTTAATGGAACCCTGGAACAGAAGAAGGACATTAGGTGAAAACTGAAGAGATCCGAATAGGCTCTGGACTTTAGTTAATAGCAATCTAACAATATTATTTCATTAATTATAGGAAATGTACCATAATGCAAGATGTTAATAAAGGGGACAGTCTGTGTTTGACTAATGAGAACTCTCTGTACTACCCTCTCAGTTTTTCTGTAAATCTAAACTTTTCTAAAAATAAAACCTACTAACAAATAATCACAAAATAGCCATGCTAAAGGAGTTCATATGGCAGCTTATTTCACCAATGTCTCATTTATTCCAACTATGTCTCAGTTTTCTTTACTTTTAAACTTCAATAATTATTTCATAGGGCTGTTGGGAGGATTAAAATCTCACAGTGCAGTTCCTGGCACAAAGTAGAAGGCCAATAATTATTTCTATGCTTCCATGGCTAAAAACGTTTTAGAGTTATGGTGTTAGACTTGCCATCAGAGCCATATAGAAGAATCAGTTTCATAAATTACACTAGGATCAAGATTTGAACCAAATAGTACTTGAAAAGCATGATCATATATTAGTTTGATTTACATGTTAATTTATTTTTATTATTTTCAAATATTAAATTTGCCACAATTAAAATGAATCAATGTATTTTAAAACAACTGCCTTGGAAACATTGACAGGCATCTAAACCACTACATGAGACATATTAATAACATATATTTTGGAGTCGGGAAGATCTGAATTCCAATAAAACTATGTTTCTTAGCATCTTGTGCTTTTGGACTAAGTTATTTATCTTCTCTATGCCTCAGGGATTTTTTAAAATCTTAAAAGATAATTTTTGCAGCGTTTGTGTGAAAAGTAAATGCAGTAGTGCTCATTATGCAGTTAGCACAGTCCTTGGCACATGGCAAAGCAATAATATGCTATTATTATTATTATTTTATTATTATTATGTTAGCTTACAGATCATATTTTTCCATTAAATGTTTTACAATTGCAAAAACATAAAATTATTATATAGTACAAATATGTTAACTAAAGTGAAGGGCTGTGGTATGATTTTTTTAAAATTTCTAAAGTAGATAATAATTATGAAACTAGAACTGGACACAGGTTTTCTTTCTTTCAGACAGGTGATCTATTAAAAATATAATTATTTATGTTTCCAAAATATTGGTAGAATAAATGCAGACAGAACCGACATTATTTCTTTTTTATATCTTCGTGTTGCTTTTTATAAAGAGCTCAGAACTTATGTTATCTCAGTGATGACATAGAAACCACACATGTGGTTTCTCCTTTACATACATTTTGGAATTAGTTTCCTGCAATCTCAACTTCACTATATTCACAAAATAATAAATGAGAGAAAGAGATGTGAATACATCTGGCTCTGCAAAGCCCCTTTTCTGATAAACTCCATGTCCAATGGAACAGAATTATCACCAATCAAGGAGGCATTTTTCTAAATTTTTAACATTTTAGCAATATTAACTCATCAACACTAACAGATCAGAGTGCATGAATTACATTATATGCCTCTTTCTGTATCTGCATAACTCTGGTTAACTGATTTCACAACCTTTTAAACACAAATCTTAAAACATTTTATAGCAAAACAACTACGCTTGATGTTACACCATGTAATAGGTCTTTGTAGTAAGTAAATAGGGTGGTAAGTGGTTACATATGGCAGCCCATTCAAAACCGGAACTGCTCATCCCATTTGATGTTATTCACTTTGTTTTATAATGTGTATTCTTGCTAACAAGAATGTGTGACTGGATCTTTTTTGGTTTCAGTATTTTCGCTTGGGATTAGAGCTTTCATATTTCATAGACAAATCTAAGAAAGAACTATATTACTATCATTAAATCTTTTTCTTCCCCAGGGAAAGTCTTCCACCATCGACTCAGCCATATAATTCACTAAACATCAGTTGTCCAAGCGCTGTTGGTTAAAAATTATTTTTACATTGTGTGTAAACTTGAAAATTTAAGCCAAAATGAGAGAGAGAGTGAGAGAGAGCAAGAGAGAGAGAAGATAATGTCTTCCAGATGACGGTTTTCTGGATGAAATCTGAAGCCTGAAGCAAGAGAAAATTTTCATTACCATTCAGATTACATGTCATTTTGATTCACACTCCCTAAGCAAGCTAATTTGGTCGGCAGCCAACCTTCTCGCAGTGTGATGACAACACAACAAGCTTCACCGCCTTCCTTTCAGTGCTAATGATTCCTTGAGTGACAGCCATGGTCTCAGAGCTCCACATGACACCTCACCCTGCTGCGCCTGCAATGTCAGACCTGCTGCTGTCCTGGGCCCCTGCTCACGGTCCTGGCAAGGACAGCCTGTGACTTCAGGAACATACCAGCCACCGTCACCCCACCCACCTGCATACCTATACACACACAGGGGCCCCTGGTGCTCACCTCTCCACACTGCATGTTCTCAGGACAATATCACCGGGATGAAATAAATTGTGGTAGTAAATGGGTGCCTCTGAGGACCTCTCCCCTCTCCCCTTGGGTCAGGGGAGCTCAGCCATCTTCTCACCATGGACTCACACAAGCCATGAATTCTTTGTTGTGCTATAAGTTGTTATGTTAGGTTCGAATGTCACCCTTTCTAAAATTTATATTTATTTTAAATTTTCATTTGCTCTGTTTTGAAAAATATCTTTTTCAATAGATATATTTTTTCTCAAGAATCAAAATATTGTGTTGACTTGTTTGTTTTCAGATTTAAGGTATGCAAACACCCTTATCCCAAAGTCCTGCTACCTGATGGTGTTTGGAGTTATGAGAAGAACAGTGACCTTTATTTCCATTCTAGAAACGAGTCTGTCAATGCATGTTCGGGTGGGAACATAAACACTAAGATATGATGTGTACGAGGTGGACGTCGTGTTCAAATTCCCTATGGTATTTCCAATGAAAGAATGCCCACACGTGGGAGTGTTCCACAGCCATTGGATGAGTGAACGAGAACGAAGGTGACTATCTCATTGTGAATGTGGCTATCTCATTATGAATGTGGCTGTTTCATTTCTGGCTGGGAGTTACCGGAATCACTTGCAAGTTCAGAAAGCCTGCTTGTCACTTGGTCTGTGACTTCTTCACCTAAGCCCCGTTCATCCACTCACCGAGATATGAAACTTGCCTTCAAATAACGGAATATTAAAAGGAGTTTTTACCCAGGCACTAGTTCTCTTGCCCTATAACATGCCCCAGTTTGTGTCTGAATTCATTTATTCACTTCTAGAAGGCTAAGGATCCCAACAGCGTGGAAGTCACAGTGCTGGGATACTGGCTACACAGGTGGGCACAGGTAAGGAGGGTAGGCCTCTAGTGGTCTGGGACTTTGCATCTAATCAAAGATGCTGAAAAGCTCATTATGGTTTGAAGGTGTTAGGGCAGAGGAAGGTCTAACCTGAAATATGAGAAATTAAGTGTTGGTCAGAGAGGTAGGTGTGGAAAGCTGGAGTGGAGCCACCTGCCTCCTCCCAGAAGCTGTTCATGGAAGACCCTTGCTCCCATGACCTTGCAGAGCATCTGTTTCTCTGCAATCGAATTTGAGATTCTGGGTAGCAAAGGACATGCACAAATACATGATTTACTAATGAAAATAATTCTACTCTTTTTCTATAAGTCAATGTATATCAGTGACCTGGTGTAGGAAATTAGATGGGTATGTATTGATAGAAAGCAAAATCGACTAAGGGCTATTGTTGGTCCACTTTCTAGGAAGTTATGACATATTTTATGTAAATATTCTTTTTTACTCCCACCATGGTGATTTAGTAGTTAGTTCTCTATTTTTCTCATTTTTTAGGATGAATACATAAGAGGGAATTGAGATTGGGGAGGAGAGAATAATAGCTTTCCCATTAGAAACGTTTTTCTTTGGCCGGGTGCTGTGGCTCATGCCTGTAATCTCAGCACTTTGGGAGGCCAAGGAGGGTGGATCACTCGAGGTCAGGAGTTCAAGGCCAGCCTGGCCAATATGGTGAATCCCCGTCTTCACTAAAAAAATACAAAAGTTAGCCAGGCATGGTGGTGCATGCCTGTAGTCCCAGCTACTCGCAGCCTGAGGCAGGAGAATAACTTGAACTCAGGAGGCAGATATTGCAGTGAGCCAAGATTATGCCACTGCACTGCAGCCTGGGTGACAGAGCGAGACTCCAAAATTAGAAATTTTTTTTTTTTTTCTTTTTCTTTTTAGATGGGAGTTTTGCTCTTGTCACCCAGGCTGCAATGGCACGATCTTGGTTCACGGCAATCTCTGCTTCCCAGGTCCAAGCAATGGTTCTCCTGCCTCAGCCTCCCAAGTAGCTGGGATTACAGTTGCCCGCCACCACACCAGGCTAATTTTTGTAATTTCTGTAGACACAGGGTTTCACTATGTTGGTCAGGCTGGTCTCGAACTCCTGACCACCCACCTCGAACTCAGGTGATCCACCGGCCTCAGCCTCCCAAAGTGCTGGGATTACAGGCCTGAGCCACCGCACCCGGCCTTTTTTTTTTTCTTTTAGCTTATGGGAAAATATGGAAAGACTAATTTATTTGGAATCAAAATAATTACAGCCAACCACTGATCCACAATTTATTAGATTGCTTAAATTTTTGTCCTTGCTAAAACTTTATATTCACATCTGTAAAATGGTAACAACAACAATGCCTATTTATAGAGATGCTTTTAGGATTACATAAGCTGATTTGAGCACTCAGTATGTTATTAAATGCTAAACACAATTCATTTTTGTCTTCAAATCATGTAATGTTCCTGTCATTACACAGTTAAAGAAAGATGTATTGGAATTAAAATTAAGAGTTGTTTTCCTCAATGTATATTTTATTACAATTTCCCTAAGGTGAAGCTATTTAAAAAATGTCTATAATGTTTTTAAGTCAAATGTTACAATACAGAGGAGAAGATCCGTGGATGCAGAGAAGTCTGAACATTGTGGACGTTAGAGCTTTTAATACATTCCACATCTTGATGTTTTCCAAATGCATCAATAGTTTACAAGAGTTCGTGAGGGACAAGGATAATTAACTTGCAGGATAAACAAGTTTATTTTAGTTCAGGGCCACAGCATACAAATGGCTAGCTCACACAGTGTGAAAATTTGAGTTCAATTCACGCTGCACAGGAGCGCCTCTGTGGAAGTTTGATCTTAGTACTTTTGAGGGTTTTTCTAAGACTTTTCTCTTGTATCCACTACCCTTCTAAGACGTAGCTTCAAAGGTAGCAATGACATTTAACCTTCATATTCAAGGGGAGATTTCCTGTTTTATACGTTTACTTAAACTGACGACTGGGAAGCATTTGTTTGTGCATGTGTAGACATAGTCTAGATCCAGAAAGAGAAAATTAAGATGGCTGCAGGAAGAAACATGAGACCATCGTAATGAGAATGATCTTCAAATATAGAGAAGATAAAATGTATTCTCTAGGATTTCAAAGGGTGAATGTTAGAAAGCATTCTTTTAATGTAAAGAATTACTTTAGAAAAAAGGACAGATTTCCAAAATTGAATTAGACGGTTGCAGTAGTAAGTTACAAGGTGTTACAACTGTTGGAGAGCAGACCAGCTCCCAGGTCTTACAAAGGGCATCCAGTTCTGGGTCCGTATATCAGGCAGGGCTACGATTTAAAGTGTTCTCAATCTAGTTTAAGGATGCCTTGCTCCTAGCCACAAAGATTCAGATTCTCCTGTTCTCGGTTAGGGCCTCACTGTGTTTAGTTCTAAGCAATGATTAGAATAAGCTTCTCAGGTCGTTCTAACGTGCACTCAAGATTAAGAACACGTATGTTAGTTGATTTCTAGAACTGTTTCTCATTGGATGGATCTGGGGCTTTTTGTGGGCACTTGCACGAATCTAGGTTAAAACAATTGCACATAGTTGGGTATCAGTCTGGACTGTCCACATGGCAAAGCAGTCCTAATGCAAAACACTGGCATTGATTGATAGATTTTTCATAGAGGGTGGATTTGTGCTTTGATCATTACTGCTCTATTCAGGAGACAAGTCGCAGCGAAGTCCTCTGGTCTCTGCCTCAAATAGAGACAGAGACTGACAGTTCCGGGCCTCCCAACTTCCCCAGGAAGATGATCTTCATGGAACAGTGCCAGCAACACTGTCCCAGCGACTGTGACCGAGAAAAGGTTATGAGATACATTCACTTACTCAGTGTACTGAAGGACTGCAAAAGCCAGAATGTATTTCATTAAAACTACCCCATTCCCAGAGCCTGTTAGCAGCAACTGGGAAAAATCATTCTCAACACAGTGGGGAAAATCCTGTCATTTTGTGGTGGAAGCGAGATGCCAATTTTGACATCTCCAGTGGCCGTGTGTGTGTGTGTGTGTGTGTGTGTGTGTGTTTGTTACAACCTCATTTCTCTGAAACTGTGTTTCCCAGACTTCATGACACCAGATCTTGGCATAATCCCCACCCTCCCTGAACATTTGCTTCAACTGAGAATTAGGCCTTTTATTTTCTAGATCCTTATTATTGCTTTTTGGGTGTAAATTTGCATTGAGCTATTTCTGTGTAAATAGAATTTTGACATAATAGGAGCACCAGCAAGGACTGGCGTTGCTGCTGGCACGTCATTTCAAATCCATCTATCCTATACTGTGGCTTAATCTAAAGGCTGGATTACTTGAAAATGCATTTATTAAGTCTGACCTACTTTTTAAATATTTAATATTCCATTTTGGTTTCCTTGCAACGAGAGAAGCTTCAAGGTCTTCATGTTCTTGCCAATTTTTAAAGCATTGATATTGATTCAGATAATAAGACCCTGCACAGACACAGTGTACAGACTCACCGTCCCTGCACCACTTTCAAGAGTGGTATTTAAAGCAATTAGCAGCTCACAAGATCTTACTGGTACTTGGGTGTCCCCAAGGACCTGCCTGCCTTTGTCCCTTATGAAATTTCTCCTCTTTCCCTTTCTTTATGTACGTGACTGAGCTATCAATAAAAAAATAATAACAAGCAAAAAATCCCAGATCCATAACAGAAAAAGTAATTACCATCTTATCTTTCCAGAGTGGGGCCTGTTTACAGCTTAGTTAAGGCTTACTCTTTTCATCAAAAAGTATTCTGACTTGAAGAATAATAGACATACAAGCAAGAGATAAATACAAACTGTTGAGAATGGGAGGGAGGTAAGCAGGGAGAATATGAAATATATGCAATGCAAATTGTGAAATGTAAACAATATTTGTACATGTATATTGCTTATGTATATTGCTTAGTTCACTGTAAAAATACTAGGGTATCATACATTGAAAACTTCAATAAAAGAGAATTTAAAATAGAGGTGGAATTAAGGGTGAAAGAACATAAGAAGGTAGAATAGCTTGCAGCTACTGTTAATCCAGCACAGAAAAATACTTAGCACAGAATTTTGTGCTACACAGAGTTAAAGTTCCGTAGCAGCCAAAGTAAAGACAAAACATGACAATTACATTAATTAACTCTTCATAAGAGTGGAGCAAACAAGTTTCTCAAAAGTGCAGCTGTTTTTGATACTAGTCTCATAGCGAGTTTCTCCAGTAGATCCACTTGAGAGGAATATTTATGATCTGAACAACTAACCCATCAACTTGCCAATAATGAACGTGATCAGCGTTTCACAGAGGTGAAAAATATTTTTTTTTATGTTAGAATTCTCTGACAAGGCACAAACTCATACTTAGCTTCGGTGATAGAAAGGAAATAAGTAGTGTTGAGTTTTGCTATGACATCTAAGATTATTTCTCCAACTCAAAAGTTGAAAGAAGGAGGCAGTGGTAGAGGTGAGGGGATTGTTGCTCAATGCCTGCAGTGAAAAAATGCTGTGTGTCAGGCAGGCTGGTAGCGACATGTTTTAAAATAGCAAAGGACTTTGTGTTTATTTCCTGCAGAGTTTGAAAACATCTTTGGCTAGCTATGTGTGGAAAGAGAGAATAACTCATACAAAGACTTCAATAAAAGACAATGCAATTTTCCGACATATCTTTATCTTGAACAAAATAATTATGCAGATAAATTAACATGGACGTGTTTCTAGAACTAGAACTGAGCCTTTTTGAAGAGCTTACTCTTTGTAACAGCACAAACTGTCAAAGTTATAATAGTTTTAAAGTAATGTTTTTCCTATTTTTTGTTGGAATAGAATTAATGCATGTTCTCTTTTTTCATTGTTTATAGTAGCTTTTATTCAATGATCACAAACTGTATGTGAATTCCTGCCCCACAAAGTATAAATGTACTCTTTACAAAATATAATTTAATTATTTTTAAAAATTTGAACAACTCTTCCTCTCATACGATTAAACTTTTAGATGATCACAACTTGTGAGTACAATAGTGCTCTTGCCATGTTTTACTACATACCGATATTTCTTGCCCGGCACTTTGGCTGGAACTTGAGGAGCGATGTTGAATTAAATGATGATCATGTGCCTGATTGTGGATGATTTTAATAGGAATTCCTTTGTATCTCACATTAATTAGCATACTTGAAACCAGTTTGGGATATATTCCATTTTTCATAGTAAGATATTTCTCCTGCATATCAAGTTTACTGACATCTCCTTTAATCAGGAAAATATTTTATATTTTAAAATTAATTTAATACCACTCAAAAAGATGGATTTCCTCTTCTATTACTTAGATGAATTATGCACAATAATTGGGAAATATGCAATAATATCTTTGTAGTATTAGAGCATCTTTGCAATCTTGAAATGGTGTGTGTGTGTGTGTGTGTGTGTATGTCTGTATTTGCATCCATGCAGGTATAGATATAACGGTTATATAAGTCTCTGTCAGCTCTGCCTGTTTTAACAAATTACCATAGACTGAGTGGCAAGGACATTTATTTTTCACGGTTCCGGAGGCTGGAAGTCTGAGATCAGGCTGTGGGCAGATTTGGTTCTTGGTGAGGGTTCGTTCCTTCCTGGCTTGCAGATGAGGCCTGCTCACAATGCTCTCCTATGACAGAGAGGGACAGACAGAGGAAGCAGGCTCTCTCAAGGCTCTTAGGGAATGAACCCCATCATTAAGGCTCTGCTCTCGTGACCTGATACTTCCCGAAGAACTTACCTCCATATATCATCACACTGGGAGTTAGGGATGCAACTTATGAATTTGGGGCTTGTGGAGGGGCATAAACATCCAGTCCATAATAGTCTTCTTAAGATTATTGATCTTTCCCTGTGCTTTGAAACTCAAAATTCTTTGAAGAATGTACAAAATTCCTGAAATATGTGGACCAGACCTTTTTTTTATTGTAGAACTCTTCTTCTTTGTCTTTTTTTATGTTAACATGTAATGGGTTTATTATTATTATTATTTTTTAATTATTATACTTCAGGTTTTAGGGTACATGTGCACAATGTGCAGGTTTGTTACATATGTATCCATGTGCCATGTTGGTTTGCTGCACCCATTAACTCGTCATTTAGCATTAGGTATATCTCCTAATGCTGTCCCTCCCCCTCCCCCCACCCCCCAACAGTCCCCGGAGTGTGATGTTCCCCTTCCTGTGTCCATGAGTTCTCATTGTTCAATTCCCACCTGTGAGTGAGAACATGCGGTGTTTGGTTTTTTGTCCTTGCGATAGTTTACTGAGAATGATGATTTCCAGTTTCATCCATGTCCCTACAAAGGACATTTACGTTCTCCTAGTAAAAATACTTTCAGGGCATTTTCAAATGTATTAACATAAAATTTATATGGCATATGACATTTATAAAATTTTCTTAAAAATGTGTTTCCTCTAGAATTGTGGTTTTTATCCTGTTACTTGTTGTCAAACTTTCTTATCTGTGTGTTTTCCCAATTATTTTTATTTAATAAGTAGAAAATTTGTCACTGTCTCAAATTGATCTTTTGTGTGGCATGAGCCGTTCCACTTTGTTAATTTTCACTGTTGTTTTTGATGTTTTTCTTAATTTGAATTTATTTCCTAGGCGTGTCTGCCTGGACAGGTGTTCTGAGGTAACATATGTGAAGCAGGTTCCCTGTCCACTGGTTACCAATTTGTCTGAGTCTGTTGAGACGGAATGCACTCAGGTGCAAGGAGTTACATAAGGCAGATGTATTCCTTACAGACAGGCAGCAAGGGACAACTCAAGCCCAGGCAGAACTCAATGCAAGCTCATCCCCCAGGGCTCAGGGTGGACAGAGCCTCACCTGGGCATATGCCACTTGCATTGCAGCAGAGGGACCCTGGAAGGCAGCCTTCCCTGGATGTACCCCAGGGACTGTGCAACTCACTGCACAAAGCTTTAAGGACATCCTGCTTCCAGGGGAGACAGAAACGGAGCCCAGGTTGGCCCTATCTCAGGATATTGCATCCCAAGCACATTCTACAGTGGTCCTTAAGAATTACTAGTAAGAAAGGGCGAATATCTGGGTTGGTCCAAGACCACCGAGAGAACTGTCTTGCAACAAGCGATTGCAAAATCTCAGTGCCTAAAGCATCAACATTCTATTTCTCTCTCCTTTCTCGGATCCATGGCAGGTTGGCAGGAGCGCCTCGCTGAGTGGTCTTTACTCTGGAAATACAGCCTGGAATACTGGCGTCTCCATAGCTCTGTTATAAAGACAGCATGACTGATGACACCCTGATCCTTAGAGCTTCAAGTGTGCAGTGACATTCATCGCTCGTATAGCAAAAGTCATGTGGCCACACCCAATTCTGGAGGCTACAAAGTGCCTCTCTCACATACCTGGGTGGAGACCGAGAGACACATGGGGGTCAGCATGAAGGACCAGCACAGCTACCTTTTACTTTCAGTTTTTGTGTTTCTTCACTTGTGGGCTGACTGTTTAGTTTGATTTTTAATGTTTGTTTAGACAAAAACAAATTAACACATAATTTCAGTTCCTTTTTATATAGTGTTTGTTATTTTCTAATAATCTGTTCTTGTTTTGAGTTCTTTGAACTCAGTAATAAATATAAAACTTACAAATGCAGTGGTTATGTGTTTATTTTTTCATTCTTTGGTTTTCAGCTTATAATTCTATAGCATGAGCTGACAGCACTTGCCCCTGAGCTTGTACAATGTCTGTATTTTCTAATTGTAGCCTTTTATGATTTTGTATCTGAATGCATTTGTCTGTGTGTGTCCATGAGGAATGAAGCATCCTTAAGGCCTATGTATTCCATGTATATTCCAGGATGTTTTAAATGTTCTCTTGAGATGGAAAAAAGGAAACAGAAGCCAAGGCTGTATGTATTTGTGGGGGTTGAGGCGGGAAGGGTTGAGCCAAGAGGGAGAGCTTAGAGTTGGGGATCACAGCTGTCTTTTGCCTACTTCCATTGTGCCATGAACTTAGTACGCATTAGTGCACTGAAGCCAAATGTTCTAAGGGAGTACATTTTATCCTTAGTATACAATGACAGACGTGAGGACTAGGCATCAGCCCAGTGTCGTCCATCTAGTCCGTCACAGTGCTCAGGTCTGCTCACTTTTTTGAGAATGTGTTCATTTCCCCCTTTATTTTCTTTCAGTTTGGGTAGGGGAGGGAGAAACTGAGAAGACTTTGAGTTAGGAAACAGCTAAGTTATCACCTACCCTACTTCAGTTCCATTCCACATGTGGACCTCTCCCTTCTTGAATTTCTCTATCTCTTTATGTTTTGTTTCATTTCTATTTTCTGGGCATCTCCTGGATTTAATGTCTTCTTTTCCTATATTTCTTTTAACCCTAATTTCATGGGCATCCTTTGCCCTGCCTGACCTTCCATGTTCACCAGTGCTCTGTCCCATGCCCACGTCTTTCTCTGCACTATATCCCAAGGGAAACTCTCTTCTCCACTGCCTTCCCCATCACTAAGAAGTCCATGAATATCAAATTTGAAAGAGAAAGAGAAAGACAAAATAATCTCTTGTTATCTGTGTTATCATTAGTTGGACAAACTGCGATCTAAATTTAACGTACCAAAAAATATGTTCCAGTTCTATCTAGTGTTCTTCTCAGTGAAGGACCTGTTACTCACCTAACTGTTTATTACAAAATATCACAAATTATCTTCTATATTTTCCTCTCTGTTGACACATTGGGACAGTCACCAAATCCAAGCAATTCTCCCTAAGTTTTATTCACGTATGTCCACTTATATCAACCTCTATTGCCACCACTTTAGTTTAAATTACCATTATTTCTTTCTCAGCATACTGCAAAATATTCCAAACGTTCTCTTTACACGCACTGTTGCCTCATCCTAGTTCTTTTTTTAATCACAGAATTCCTAGGAATTCCATTTTGAAAAGGGTAAAAGTAATCATGCTCTATATTGGATTAAAATTTTCAAAACACTCCTAGTGCTCAGGGTGACCAGGTCTCCAAAACATCGTTATAAGCTGGCACCTGTCCCCAGCTCTAGGCATCCTATCCCTTGATTATCCCCATTCTGTAGCCACACTGTCCACTTCCTGATAGACATGAGCATCCCACTTTCTACCTTATTTGATTGTCTCCTAATTATTGTTTGGTCATGCAGTGAATATGACCATTACAGGATCTTACACGTACCCTTCACAGCATTTGTCACAATGACTATCATTGTCTATTCAATTACTCAATACCTTTCTTTCCCACTAAGTGAAATACTCCAAGACAGCCAGCAATTACTCTACCTTATGAATGTTTTTATTTGAAATACCTGGTACCTAATGCCTGATACCTAATAGGGATTTAAAACTATTTGTCTAATAAATACAGTACTTAGAGATCACCTAGAAAAGACAAAGGGAATATGTTTGAGAATAATGAAAAGGATTTCTAAAGAGAAAGCCAAATCTGTAGAAATTTCATAATAATAATCAAATTAGTCTGAAAAATAATTCTTTCAGAAAAGAGGTTCTAACAGAATTCTAAACATGTATCAAGGTGATAAATTCTGTTTGTCTTTCAATACCCCAATCCAACCCTATCCCCTGCCCAAAGCCTTCTTTTACCTATTCTGGTCTTCTGCCATGAATTCTAATGAATTTTGTTGTTGCCTTATATCCCCTGTTATCCAAGCACTTCCTCAGAGCAAAGGCCTTTCCTTTGTACTTAGCATCCAATTTTGTGCATATTAAGTAATCATTAAATCTTTACTAAATAAATATGTTAGAGCGATTTATTACAGAATACTAAATATCAGCAAGTGCTAATGGAAGACCTATTATGACCCAGACAATGTAATAGACCACAATTCTGCAAAATATAAATAAATAAAAATAAGAACAACATATAGCCCCTACCTTAAAGAGTCCTACTCTTACTTGGGACCCCTTATAGTCTAGTTCTGCCACTCATTATGCCCCCCTCTGTGTCTTAATTCCAACACCTCCTAAGAGGAACAAGAGAATCATGCCCAGCTCCCCAGCAACTGCTAGAGTAAACCGATGCTTCATAAACCCTAAGACAATGCATCAAATTAAAAGTGTACGTGCCTCATAATTCATTTTTATTTGCTGAAAATTTGGCTTACCACTGTTATAATATTGCATATGATTAATTATGCCATAAAATTTGTATGTTCAAGCTTATGTTTGACTCTGTAAAAGGATCCAAGCCTGTTTTTTTGTATTCTATAGAGAGCTCAACACAATGCATTGAGATTCAATTTGCATGATATTTACATAAATTTGCATTTCCACAAATTTGCATTTCCACATACTCCTATTAATTTTACATAAGAAGTACATCTAACTCGATGGTCAATAAAATATAATCTTATGGCCTATAAAAGAAGTATAACTATTTTAAGAAACTGGCTGATGCAGGAAGCTAGCCAAAAGTATAGAATATGTGTAAAAATACTAAAAATGATAACTCCCCATTGCATAAGGATTTCTATTTGAAAAACATTCCCAGTTGCTCCCCCATCTGAAGCTTTTTAGATAAGTAGATCAGAGATGACATCGACCTTAACAGAAAAAACTGTGTCCTGGAAGCTAAGGGTTATAGCCAAGGTCAAGGAATAGATTCCTGGCACAATCACAACTTGAAGTCCTGACCCAAATCTGCAAAGCTGATGCTCGTTTCACCTGTTTCTGGGTAATGAGTACACAGAGTTATGAGAGGCAGTATGAAAGAGAACTCTCTCACAGTCGAGAGAAACTACAGAACTCTATCCTTCTTCCCTCTTCTTCTGACGTTCTCACTCCTCCCACTTCTCCAAAACTTTGTTCCCTCTCATCAGATGCACAGCCTAGAAACTAAGAAATTGAGGGTGGCCGATCTCTGGGCTACTTGCATTATCAACGGAGGACTTCTTAAGCCCAAACAGCTTTGATGTCTTGGAGAGATACAGCTAATACTGTGTAATTAGGAGTAAAAAGTTGATTTTTTATAACGCAAAAGGACAGTTCTGCTTAGGATTGTTAAGTAGCTGAAAGGATAAATAAAAATCCAGCTGTTCAGTGAATGTTAAGTCCCTGCATAGACTTACAGATAAGAATACATTGGAATTGGAGAATTAGCTTTTTAGATAAATAATTGAATTAAATAAGAAATTAATAACAACCACCCCAATGTTGTTTGTCTTCTAACAGTAGACACTTGGCTCAGCAGCCTGTCTGCACTATTTCCAGTCCTTTCAGTATATCCATACGACACTTGTTTTTAACTTTCTAGGTGAGCAAATTGATGCTTAAAAGTTAGTGCAACCTGTCCAAAGTGTCATAGCTAATACATAGCTGAGTCAGGATTCAGGCTGTGGTCTCCTAAATTTTAAAATCATTCTTAAAATCTGATCCTTTAAATTGTTGATATAAACTTGAAGAATTGGAAAGCTAGAAGTGAATCTAAAAAAATTGACCTGTTTGTCTTGTTTTTGTGATCACAAGTTTAAGGCTGATGTGCTAGACTGCAGAGCTGGTTAGACATTAGGACTAGAACCAGGTCTCTGCTTTCCAGGCATAGGTTGCTTTTGGTTGTTGGTTTTTTCCCGTAAGCACCATGCTGTCACTCTTCTTCCTCAAGCTAACTCCCCATGCACATGCTCCACTCGATTGAATGTCTACAATGGTCCATCTTGTTTGGATTCCAGTGGATAAACTTCATCATAAAACAATATAGCCCACGTGGTAACCTGACAGCAGTAGTACATTGACAGTGAAGAAGGGCGAATTAGTCTGTTCTCACACCGCTGATAAAGACATATCCAAGACTAGGTAATTTACAAGGAAACAGAGGCCTAGTGAACTCACAGTTCCACATGACAGAGGAGACCTCACAATCATGGCAGCAGGTGAAAGGCACATCTTACATGGTGGCAGACAAGAGAGAATGAGACAAGCGAAAGGGAAAACCCTTTATAAAACCATCACGTCTTGTGAGACTTATTCTCTAACACGAGAACGGTATGGGGGAACCTCCCCCATGATTCAATTATCTCCCACCAGGTCCCTCCCACATCACATGGGAATTATGGGAGCTACAATTCAAGATGAGATTTGGGTGGGGACACAGCCAAACCATATCAATGGGACACACTATTCCAGCCAGAATGTAAGACTGTCTTTGCATTGAGAATAATTGGTAAATTTATGTTCCAATCTTAGCATGGACAGTGTGGGTGACATTGCCTGCATCCTGTTGTGTACACCCTGGAAGACTCAACTTTCACACTTGCACAGTTGCACCTATGAAACCCAGCACGCGGGGTTGTTATAAATAATAACAATAATTTTTATAAGTATAATAGATAATAATATGGATAAATTATACAAAATAAATAAATGATATTATCTTTCTTCCCTTTTTCAATGCCAACATTTTCAAACCCAGCATCAAGGGTTTCTTGAGTACCTGATAAAAACAAAGAACATCAGCTGAACCATGAAAGTCAATGTCGGGTAGTTTTCCAATAAAGCTTGGAAATTAATTGTGTAGTCATGACATGTGAATTGAATATTATTTGCTGCTCACTGCAAACATTTTCAGCATATAGTATGAATACTCAATATTTCAATATTTATCCACCTAACTTTCCTTTTCCCTCTTGTTGTGCAGTGAATATAATGTTGTCAATTTTGTAAAGTAAGAGTAGTTATAAAATATTGATAGGAACATCAACACAGTATAATTCATATCTTACACTCACTCTATTATGTGGAAAGTTGCATGCTGTGATATAAAATACACAGCTTTTTGTTTTGCTTTATCAAGAAAATAAATGTTACTTCAGTATGTGGCTGCTTTACAATACAATGTCCTTCATTCACATACTTCAGTGTTGCTACCAGGCAATCATTATTTCAGTAAGTTGTGGAGTGTGGCAAGAATAGTGAACTATCTGATGGAAAATGCAAATACGACTCAACCACTGTTCGCTGACTGAAATAACCTTACTGATTAGCTTCCTTTGAGTTTTTCATCCTTTTCCAATCATAGAAACATGCCATTTTTATTCATTGTTGAGTGCCAACTATGGACTTTCCATACTGCCTTTCTGTATAAATAATTATCTTCAACTTCTGCATAACTCCATATTTTATATTTTCTTCATTCACTTTAACTTTATATTGGAACTATATCAGCCAATTTGCAGAATCTGCCTTCTCTGCCGAGGTTCAGTTAAGTTCCATGTAGCCATAGTTCTCATCATGCATGGAAACTTAGGGTATGATTTGAGTAAGACTCATCCTAGTCCTTGTTCTTACATAGATTTGGAGGATAATATTGTGAGAGGAGCTACAGGACACGCGGCATTTCTAAGATATCAAGAGGTGAGGCTTTAAACAAATTATGGGAGCAGACCCAAAGGCCTACCAAGCCAGCAGGGATTTTTGTCTCTACTGTAGAGCAATGAGAAGCGTCTTAAAGATGTTAAGCACGATGACATTTAGTTGGCATTATTTTGTTCTTTTATTTTGCTTCATTTGTATACGGAATTACAACTTTTATGTTGAAGTATAGATTACATAAAATAATATGCACAGATTTTATTGGCACAGCTCACTAAACTTCACAAACATGCACACCCATGTAAACCATTACCCACATGAAATTACAGACCATTCCAGCAACCATAGAAAGTTTCCTTATGCTCCCGCTAAGTCATATGCCTCAAAAGGTAATCACCCTTTTTACCTCCATTGTCATAGATATTTGAGTTTTTGGGGGTCTTCTTTTGCTTACCATTATATCTGTGAGATTCATCCATGCTACTGCATGCAGCCATAATCCATTTTTTTTTTCAGTGCTAAGTTATAGACAATTTTTATATAGTCTTCTATGGGTGGACATTTTAAAACCTCATTATGACTGATGCATAGTAAGTAGGTTAAAGGAAAGGGAAGCAAAGGAGATGTTTTGAGACTGCCTCAGAAGCTACTACAATAGTTTGGGTAAGAGGCAATGACAGGCTAGATTAGAGATGCTATTTTGGAGATAACTAAACAATAGATCGTCTTGAGAGAAATTCAGGACCTGGTAAATGATTCGAAATGAACAGTTAGGAAGAAGAAAAAATCACGTCTAATGCTGGTATTTTTCATTTTAACAGCTGATAAAAAAAAACTGTGGAAGAATATATTGTTCGGTGGGGAAATACCGAGATCAATTTTGGATGTGTTCAGGGTGAGACACTTTTGATACAATTAGAGACGTGAGGGAATCAACATCCAGAGATGAAATACCATAGGGAGGAGACAAATAATCAATTTTTATCACAAGAATGCCTTTCATTGGGTCCAGAGTCTCTCTGCAGTTACAGAGTTCATTTACGATTGTAAATCTATTTTTGTTGCTCTACTGATTATTAGGACCCTGCAGGGTCTAGATGCAGTCTACATGCAGTCTACACAGGCAGGTTCTGTTGATAGCTATTAAGGTCTTCTCTCTTCTTGGCAGAGCGGTTAGCCATGGATGAGACTTTTCCACACCTTTCTAACGGTTCTTCTCTAGGCCACTCACCTGATGACTAAGCTCCATGATTAGGACTGAGAGGCCGAGAGAAATTGAGGTCATGGTTTTTCACAGCCAAGGCCCCTCTTCAAGGCTAACTTCAGGGCTGTGATAAGAAATCTGTTGCTTAAAGCTCCTTACTCCTCTCAAGTTCATAATATGATGAGCTTCAGAGTCTAAGAGAGTTGTAAATGTGACCCAACAGTTGTTCTACTAAGCAGCATTTTGCATCACAGGTTTAAATGCCCATCAGTGATAGACAGGATAAAGAAAATGTGGCACATATACACCATGGAATACTATGCAGCCATAAAAAAGGATGAGTTCATGTCCTTTGCAGAGACATGGATGAAGCTGGAAACCAACAACAAACTACCACAAGAATAGAAAACCAAACACCGCATGTTCTCACTGATAAGTGGAAGTTGAACAATGAGAACACAAGGACACAGGGAGGGGAACATCACACACCGGGGCCTGTTGCAGGGTAGGGGGAGTTGGGGAGGGATAACATTAGGAGAAATGCCTAATGTAGATGACGGGTTGATGGGTGCAGCAAACCACCATGTCAGGTGTATACCTATGTAACAAACCTGCACGTTCTGTACATGTACCCCAGAACCCATAGGGCAACCCACACAACCTGTGCTCCTGTGGGCTGGAGGACTCCCGGAGAGCACACCTGATCCCCACAGGAATCCTCTGCAGCTTGTATGCAAGTCCTCATTCCATAGTTCTGATGGGGGCAGGTGGAGTCCCTAAATTTTTTCTGGCAAACCAGCATGCACTTTCTCAGTGTCTATCTTGTCCCTTGAAACTAGCTGTCCCCAGTTGACTGGTTGTCCTCTAAAGTCAACCTCTTGTGAAACATGGGGAACTGCAGCCACCATGGGCCTTGGCCTTGGGAGAGATAAGAGAAGGAGACTGGGCAGAGCCCACTTCAAAGGGGTCCACCCAGGAGGGGGAAGGCTGGCTCTGAGTGCAAACCTGAGCAGGGAGGCAGAGACGGCCTGCCTGTGAGGGTGGGTAGGCATTTGGGGATTTAACAATCAGTGGTCAGTGAGTAGCTGACAGGTTGGCAGGGCTCAGGGCAGTAAAGCTCTGCATCTTCAAGATAGGACATCCCTGTTCACCATGAGACAGTTTCTATTCTTTTTAGGAATAAAATTGTGGATAAGCATGCAGGGCAAGTTCTTAGGAGCTGGCTCCAGAAGCACCGCACACCACTTTTGTTTACCTTTAACTATTGCATAGTCAGGTGGGCACAGTTAACTTCAAGGGAGGCTCAGAACTGTAGCCTAGCTGTGTGTTCAGGAATAAGAACAGATATTCAATTTTGGTGAGTGCTTCTAGCAATCTTTGATACAATCACAAGTCAAAGTATCTGAAGATCAGGTATTGTTCATATTCCTTAAACTGGATTAAACCAGACAGATCAAAATGTCAACACATGTCATTTGAGGTTATACTTACATAAATAGCATTTCTCCAACATGTCTCTCCTACAAGCACCAATGGATATATTAAATTGGAATTATATGTTAGTATGTTAGTGCTACAGTCTAATGAAAAACAGGTGGGTAGTTGCATGACATGAGTTAAGACTGTGATTTTTAACTTAAGTGAACACGAGGAAAGGGATTAGAACCAGGGAAATATAATTATCTAATTTGGAATTTGGCCAGAATAGCAGAGCTGAAAACTCCAATGGAACTCATTGTGAAATTATGTGTGTGTGTGTGTGTGTGTGTTAATGGCAACAAATAGGAACTTAAATCAAATTGACAAGCATGCAAACTCATCTTTCTCTTCTTTCTCTCTCTCCACACACACACACACACACACACACACACACATCCTGCAAAAACTTAATCAAATGCAGCTGGTTTATAGCATATTTCATCTGCCCTCATCTTTTTTTTTCAAGGAGAAAAGGTGTCTCTTGCTGACAAATGATGTATCTGTACATACTTCAAGCAGTTCCTGAAGCAACCTCGATATCTAGCTTAAACATTGTCCAGGCTTATCTCTATTCAACTAGTGAAACATAATGAGATCTGGGAACAGGATAAAAAAATTGTTTCATGGACGATATATTGCAGAGACCACAATTCTGAGCTCTGTGTCTCACTCTGGCTACTTAACAGGCAGTCCCACGAGGGGAGACCGCCCCCTAATGGAGTATGAGCAAGCAAAAGACTCTTGCTTTGGGCTTAGTGATAAAATGTCAAATCCCCAACTTGGTCTCAATTAAAACACGCATTTTAAAATAAAATGATATAAGAGAGTTAAAGAGCACTTGAATGGCATATTCAAATTTAAAATGCAGTTTTCAATATTGTCCTGTATAAATGAAGAATGGCAAAATAGCCTATTTATGGCTATTTTTTGCAACTCTACAGAGCTTTTCTGAAATCCACTAGATTTTAATTTGCTATTTTGTTGTTTGAAATTCTCTTTTGGCACCGGTACATTTCTGTTATGTCTGCACTTTTTTTCTTAAATACAAGCTCAGTTCTAGACTTTCACCATACATCTTTTTTTTTGAAAAGAGGACTGGAAAAGATGCTTAACAGTTTAAAAAAAGTTAAAGTCAGTAATTAATTTCTAATACTTAAGCAAAATATAGCACAAGTTCTTTGTTTGGTTGTTGCTATTTTAAATGTGTGTACTTTTCAGTATAGACGTCTTAGAGAAAAGTCTCTTTCAGGTTAGACTCTTCCAAAAATTATAACGGAGTAATTACATACAAATTTTTGATATGTAGTAAAATAAAAAGATGTTATTAAGGAGGATTGGCATGTATATGAATATTCACCAACAAACATAGAGTAAATAGAGACATAAAAACTCTTAAGAAAAAAATAACTGAAAAATGTCTGGCGTAAGGAATTATTTTCATCTTCTGTGTAACTTTGTGTAAGAGTACTTTTAATTTGGACATACTCTGACAAGCAAGAACAAATACTGAATTGAATTGGCATATTCCAGAGAGTTATTCATGAATTGACTCATTAACAAAAACATTTTTTCATACAAGCATCACATTTTTCTGGATATAATTTCGTATGACTAGTCAAGCTCTCAAAAGTTGAATTAGGCCGGGCGCGGTGGCTCACGCCTGTAATCCCAGCACTTTGGGAGGCCGAGGCGGGCGGATCATGAGGTCAGGAGATCGAGCCCACGGTGAAACCCTGTCTCTACTAAAAATACAAAAAATTAGCCGGGCGCGGTGGCAGGTGCCTGTAGTCCCAGCTACTCGGAGAGGCTGAGGCAGGAGAATGGCGTGAACCTGGGAGGCGGAGGTTGCAGTGAGCCAAGATTGCACCACTGCACTCCAGCCTGGGCGACAGAGTGAGACTCCATCTCAAAAAATAAATAAAATAAAATAAAATAAAATAAAAAAGTTGAATTAAAATTATCTGTTCCTTCACCATCGACACGACACAAAGCAACATCACAGGATTCTTCCCTTTGAGTATCTAATTGGAGTGGTCTTTAAGTGTGTGTATATTTCATGATAGCTATATGCCTACAGAGTGAATAAAGTAGGCGATTTTCTGAAAAAACTTCAATTTCTTCTACTTGATCATAGTTTACACATTTTTTTCAACTTGAATGAAACCTTGAAACTTACATTTACAAAAAGAAATTAATAAAATTTGGACATAGAATGTGCAAAATAAGCTATTATTTTAGTTTAAATTAAAAGCATGCTTAGTAGGACATGGATGAAGCTGGAAACCATCATTCTCAGCAAACTGACACAGGAACAGAAAATCAAGCACCACGTTCTCACTCATAAGTGGGAGTTGAACAGTGAGAACACATGGACACAGGGAGGGGAACATCACACACCAGGGGCAGTTGGGGGGCAGAGGGAAAGGGGAGGGAGAGCATCAGAAGAAATATCTAATGTATGTGGGGCTTAAAACCTAAATGACTGGTTGATGGGTGCAGCAAACCACCATGGCACATGTATACGTATGTAACAAACCTGCACGTTCAGCACATGTATACCAGAACTTAAAGTAAAATAAAAAAAAATTTAAAGTCTCTTGTTCACATTTGGAATTCTGAGATTTCCCAAAGGAGGGCTGATACTGTGTTAACATCAGTAGAGAGGTTAATACTTACACTAGCAGTTGAGCAGTTTTAGGGATTTTTTAAAAAATTCTTTTTGTTTTATTATAGAGATGTTCCAATGATTTCTGTTTTAATTTTTTACTTCAAGTGAAATTTTAGTTTTAGTATTTTTAAAGAAATAAAAGGTCATCATCAGTGTCTGCCAGTACTGTATATTAACAAAATGGAAAATGAACTTTATTTCCACTATCAATTGCTAGAAAAAAAATGATCTTCACTATTAAAGGACTGTAGTCTAAAAAAAACTGTAGATTTGATTATTTCTGCTATTTCTCTGAAACTTTCTCATCCAATGCTACAAAGTAGCCTGACTCCAAAAGTACAGCCCACTGGAAAAGCTATTTTCTTTTAAGACTAGATTAAAATAGGGTTGTTTTGGGCCTTGTGCGGTGGCTCACACCTGTAATCCCAGCACTCTGGGAGGCCGAGGTGGGCAGATAATGAGGTCAGGAGATCGAGACCATCCTGGCTATACACGGTGAAACCCCATCTCGACTAAAAATACAAAAATTAGCTGGGCATGGTGGCGGGCGCCTGTAGTCCCAGCTACTCAGGAGGCTGAGGCAGGAGAATCGCTTGAATCCAGGAGGCGGAGCTCACAGTGAGCTGAGATCTCACCACTGCACTCCAGCCTGGGCGACAGAGCGAGACTCCATCTCAAAAAAAAAAAAAAAAAAGGGTTGTTTTATTTCCAAAATATTTCTGAAGGAGGATCGCTGCAGCATTATATTTGGACACTTTCCATTCTGTAACTTCATCAATCAGAGCACAGGATTTTCTTAATATTTCCTTTTGCATTTGAATTAACTCTATTCACATGGCAGATGTTCCATTAACCCTTCTTCCGCTGCTAGCAATTAGCCATTTGAATTTTTTTCCCTTTTCCTTATTAAAATGGCAATGCAGCCCCTGCTGCCTGCTAGATGGCAATGTGCCAAAGAGTCAGGTAATCTCAGCAGGTGAAGTTTAATCCTAATTAGAGTGGTGACGATGGGACAGTGGAACTGCTATTGTCACAAGCAGGAAGTACACTAGACAGGTGGTTTCAAAGGCAGGCTATAAAGAATGTGCAGCACATAATAAAGTCACCAGAGACCAGCCGACACAATGATTCTGATGCTCTGTCTGAAGCTGACCTTTTCACAGAAAATGGGCCTTATCTTATCCCTGTGATAAATGTGAGCCTAAGTCATAGAATCATGACCTTTGAACATATAGGCTGACTTTCAACAGACTGTCCCTTAACTCCCAGAAGGGGAAGCACACTTGGCGGACAGTCAGCTACGATCATTATTTTCACGTGCAGACTGTTGGCCGCGGCGTTCTTGCTGTAGCTCCAGCGTGGATGCATGCTGTCATAAAATCGACTGCCAAGCCCACATGCTGTGGTTCTAGAATTGAGATGGCCTTCAGCACTCATCAAATGAACCCAAACAGAGCAAAGACTAAGAAGGAACAACCCCAGTTTTTATGTGTATGTGTGGAACTGAGATGTTTTCACCTAGTAATTTTAAGCAGAGATTACAGCATATGGTCTTAGTTTCCCATCTAAGAACCTAAGAAATTCTTCATGACCATGACCTAATGAATGAATGTTAAATGTGTAGCACTACTTTAAGATTGTATTTTAAGATATACTGAAAACAGGGTGGTTAGGTAAGTGGCTGCACCCTGCGGCTTCTTTCCCTCTTAGGTTTCTTCTGAACTATGTCTTGCCTGGCCTTCATTGTAAGCTGTTCTTATGAAGGCTTGAATACCCAGCTATCCTTGTTTCTAGACTGAAGCTGAAAGACTTCGCCCAGCAACTCTCAGATTTTGCTAGTTTGTTTTTCCCAGACCCTCCTCACTATGAGAAAACTTCATGCCTTGATAGAATCTCTTCTTTCACCCTCATTCTTCCTCTGATGTTTTGCTCCTCACCGCATTTGCAAACATCCTGCTACGTGGTTGCTTCATTGCTCATATTAATCTCTCTCCTATCAGCCAGTGCTGGCCTTCAGAATGCTCAGCTCGCAAGGGTTCAAACCCCCACACACCAATATATGAGCATGCTTCTCCCAGAAGGATCCAAGCAAGGTACAGGTGAGGAATCGGGAAGCCAGGCATTATGGTATTTAGGTCAATGTATTACATATTTTACCAATAAACAAAGTGTGGACCTAATCAGAGCCCAGCACAATTGCTCAATTGTTGCATGGTTCTGAATCTCAAAGAGATATATGTTGCATTTTTTAATCAGACCAATCTCCTATGTCAGGAAACAGTGTCACACTCTCAGTCCTCCATGCTTGGCCAGAGGTCACTCTTATTTCTATGTCAAAACAGGTTGTGAGAATTCACTTTTTAGCTGAGATTACCCAGATATCCTCACTTGATGCATCCTATTCGTGGTCACTGGGATCCATTAGGGTCGTCTGAGAACTGCCTTTCCCCATGAAGACAGAGCCTGGCCCTTTAATTTATTAGCTGTGTGTTTTGAGGGAACGCTCTTAACCATCGAACCCATGTTCCTTACCCAAAAAATAGACAGCGTGAACCTTAAACTAACTCATGTTTTGGTTAACAATAAGATTGTACTTAGCACATAATATACAAGTAAAAACATGATATTACTAGTATTAAAATTATTATGGGTTTTTTTTCATATATACAAAAGCAATTATTCCACCTTTAATACCATCTTGCCAATGAATATACGAGAAGGGCTAAAACTTTGGTGTGCACTTTCTGAATAAAAATGTTCCTAGACTTACTTTAATCAAAAACTCTTCCTCACTCAGAAAATAGAATATTTAGGCCAAGATTCAAACCAAAGTCCTAAACCTGCTGCGTGTCAAAGCTTCTGCTCTTCCCTCAGCTAGACAACTCCAAGAAAGAACCTGGGAGTGGCCATTCTATTTGATACTTTCTCCTTGCTCAGCGCTCTACCTCCTAGCACTTTTCCGTTGCTTCATTTGTTGGAGGATTTCTGAAGGTTTCAGCATCATTGTGTTGCAAGTAAGGCGGAAAAGAGGTGATGCCACAGGGCAGTTCTTCCCTTCCTGGGATTCCTTGTGCACTCTGAGCCCAGGAAATTGTTAAATTCAGGGCTTATTCGCAGCTGGAGCAGTTGTTAAGATACGGAACTATTCCATATGGCCAGACTGTTCCTATCCACTGCCCCAACCTCCTCCCTTCCCACTGCCGACAGGGTCTCGCTGTGCTCCCCCACACCTTCTGGCCCTCTCTCAACATCACAAGCTGTCTTGTCCTCACAATCAGGCAAGTAAACAATCAAGTCTGGCACAGCAGAGCGCATCCAGGGCCCTGGAGCCAGCTTCTATTCTGACAGGTTGGGACACACGGTGCACTGGTTGTTAAAGAGTTTGAATACAAATTCTGGTTATAATTGACTCCTTCCCTCAGGATCACTTGATGGCCTCTTCACAATTCCTCTGCAGTACAAAAAAGCTGTTCCTTTGACTAGAGAATGCAAGTCACCTCCACGGGGCCCCTTCTCTCCTTTCTTAACTCCTGGCCTTGTAGCAGTGTGTCTTCAGCCTGTTTCTGTTGAGGTCTCCTTGTCCAGGGTCAAGACAATGTATCTGTCTCTTTCCCACATAGTCCATAACTAGTTTACAAAATACAGTTGCCGGAAAAAATGCCAGGTACCCAGTTAAATTTGAATTCCAGATAAACAATGAATTGTATTTTAGTAAAAGAATGTCTCGTAAACTATTGAAAAAAAAATAATCAATTGTATTTCATTTTATTCATAAGTAATACCATCTCAAGGGGAGAGGTAGCAAGACCTGAAGAGGCCTGAGGCCTCTTGAGGAAGAATTGGTTTTCCATTGTCTTCAGAAGAGTGTGACATTGGGAAGTGTACCCTTCTATTTTTTGGAAGAGTTTAAAAAGATTTAGTATCCCTTGGAAGGGAGCTCTGAGGTGATTAAATGTAATCAAACACTTATTGAGAGCTTTCTATGGACCAGGCACTACACTAGACTCTGGTAATTACAGAGGCAATTACCTGTCCTATACTCAAGGTGTTAATGATCTAGTGTCATTTTTCGTTAAAAAAGAAAGCATCTGCATTTGTCATCTTGAGCAAATATAGTAACTCTAACCTCAAGGTTCAAGTGATTTACTCAAGGTTCATATCATAGTTGTTTTGGAGAAAGTAAGTGTCAGATGCACTGTGGCTGTCAGGGTCATAGTAGGCATTAAATCAACATGGTTGGTGTTCATTAAATGTGGATTGAAGGTAAAATAACTGATCTTAAGTTTCATGAGGAATAGGTTTGCTTCATTGAAAATGGTTTTTATCTTCCCAAATAGTTTTCAATCATTCCTTTAAAGTACTAGGTTGATTAATATTGCAAAGTTGTAATGTAAAATGTGACATTACCTCTGTCTAACCTGTATTGTTCACATGAATGGGAGTTTGGGAATAAACATTGAAAATTTGCAAAAAAAAAAAAAAGGTTTAGTATTAAAATTTTAAATGTTTGTTACCATTTAGCAATGAAGCCATCTGGAGCTGGACTTTTCTTTTACTAATTTTTTTTGATTACTAATTTATATCTTCATTTGTGACAGATCTATTCAATATGTTTGCTTCTTCTTGAATCGATTTTGGTAGTTTGTGCCTTTCTAGGCATTTGTCAGTTTAATATAAGGTATCTAATATTTTGACATACAATTATCTATACTATTCACCTCTATTTTTTTTCATTCCTGTAAGGTCAGTGGTAATCTCTCCTCATTCCTTGCTGACTCTACAATTGGAGTCTTCTCTCTCTGTCTCTTGCTTTCTCTCTCTCTCTCTCTTTCTGTTTATCATTCCAGCTAAAGATTTCCCAATATTGTTAATCAAAGAATCAGGTTTTGGCTTCGTTGATTGGTCTCTCGTTTTCCTATCTTCTATTTTATTGATGTCTGAGCTATTGTTATTATTTGCTTTCTTCTGCTTTCTTTAGGATTAATTTATCCTCCTTTTCCCAGTGTTTTCAGGTGCAATTTTAAGGTATTTATTTGAGGGTTTTCTTTTTCTTAATATAAGCTTTTGCAGCTATAAATTTCCCTCTAAGCACTGCTTTAGCTGCAACTCATAGGTTTTGGTATGGCATGTCTTTATTTTTATTTATTTCTAGGTATTTTTTGATTTTCCTTTTGATTTCAGCATCACTTTCTTCGCTATTTGGCATTCAAATATTTGTGAGTTTTTTACATTTTTTGCGTTACTAATCTCTAATTTTCTGTCATTATGTTTGGGAAATATATTTTGTTTATTTCTATCTTTTCGAGTTTAGTAAAATTATATTTTTGATAACACTTTTTTCACTAGCTCTTCAAAATTTGGGGATTATACAATGTATATACTTATAAAGAGTTAGAAGCTTCTAGAAAAATTCTGAGCCATTGTAAATAGGACGTCTAAGTGAAGGTGGACGGGGCATTTTATCCAATTATTCTAAGAAACTGAACCCTGGGAGTCTGCTGAATTGGGGTATGAGAGGCAGTTAAGGTTTCCTTACAATTCTTCATTATAAATGCACAGGACCATCTTGAGCATTATATATTATATATGCTGAGTATTAATGTATTATATACTTATATATAATAAGCATTTATATATAGATATGTAAACATGAGGATTAATATATACGATAATATTACATATGATATAATTATATGTTATATAATTATAAAGTATTAATATAATATAATACATCTATATAATTATATATGGGCTCAAGATGGGGCTGATCATTTATAATGAAGAATTGTAAGGAAAACTTAACTGCCTCTCATACCCCAATTCGGCAGCCTCCCAGGGTTCAGTTTCTTAGAATAATTGGCCATAATCCCCTGTGCACCTTCACTTTGATGTCCTATTTACAATGGCTCAGAATTTTTCTAAAAACTACTAACTCTTTATGAGCCCACCCTTTGTTTAAAACTCTCCAAGTTCTGAATTACTTGACCTGAGGTCCATCTACTTCTCGGTAGGAATGATTTCCAAAATGCCCTCATTTCCTTCCCTTAGTCATTCTCTGAAACAAATGGCATTTAAAGATTCTGATTACAATTTGATAATTGTCAGGGATTCTAGGGTGTAAACTTTTCTTCACTGAGACTAGGAATAGAAGTGGAGAAGGCTGGGATGTAACCAAGTACATTTTCAATTTATGAAATAAGAATAAGATGAGAAAACTTGTGGTGCGGTCCTGCTGAAATCAACCTGGAAATTATAAAGTTAAAAACACAATCTTTTTTTATTATACTGTCAATTCAATGAGATTTTTTTTTTCAATCACCAACAAAGCTTTTAAATATTGTTATCAAAGTATTGCCCAATGTAGACAGCAGTAAATGTTAATTTCGAAGAGTCTGTACCAGCAATTAGCAAAGAGTTTATTTACCCTGTGATCTGCCCTCCTCGGCCTCCCAAAGTGCTGGGATCAGAAGTGTGAGCCCAAATAATGAATTTCACAAATGTCTTTTGAAACCTGTGGTGTCTCCTCTGTCCTGGGGTTGCTAATCTCCCACAGTCAGTCCTCCACCCTTTCTATGAGGCCGACTTGGAGGCATTTAGTGCACAGAGAGGCCATTGGTGGCTGGAGCTGATCCCACTGAAGCATACTTCATATGTCGCTTGTTTGGCGTGTATAATAACGGTATCACTGACTGGTGAGCATCCAGATGAAAGAGTTTTTTCTTGCAATTTCATCTGAGACAAGGCCTGCAAATTATTTAGACAGTCACCTGTGCTGGTTATACATTAATTTCATAGAAAAGGTTACAATTGTGGAAGATATAGAAAGAGTGCTTCAACGATACTTTCCCAAAAAGAGTGGGTGTAAATTTAAATCAAACCATTAGCATTTTTCTGATAATATCCAGAGGATAGTAAATGAGAATTAGAACTATAATTTCGCAAACACAAACTGGAGTGTATATCTCATGTCTGAAAAACTGGTTTACACTGTGTTCCTTACTGCCCCGCATGACGACGACAGTTTAGGAACTTTCAGTTTCAGTTGGCACAAGGGATACTTTCTTAAGACTGTTGTCCAGACTTGCCTGGTAGAAATTATAACCTCTGTAAATTACTTAATGATTAAATTTCGTTTTACAGATTGATCTAGTCAGATCCCAGATCTAGTGGAAGTACTGGATTTCATTATGATATTGCTAAACAGGCAGGAAGCCATGTCTAAAAAGCAGCAGGTTGTATGCAAATAAATACTTCTAATCTTTTTTTTCTTTTTTTTGTGAGGTCTTGCTCTGTCACCCAGGCTGGAATACAGTGGTGCAATTAAGGCTCCCTGCAGCCTGGACCGCCCAGGCTCAGGTGATCCTCCCACCTCAGTCTCCCAAGTAGCTGAGACTACAGGCCCACGCTACCATGCCTGGCTAATTTTTGTTTCTTTGTAGAGATGGGGTCTTGCTATGCTGCCCAAGCTGGTCTTCAACTCTTGAGCTCAAACAATCCACCCGCCTTGGTCTCTTAAAGTGCTTGGATTACAGACGTGAGCCACCGTGCCCGGAATCTTTTATCTTTGCCATTAGCAATTAATTAATTTCAACTTTGTTTTCACATCAGGCCCAAAGTCTGTGATAATTTCACTCATGCTATGTCTCCTCCAATTTCAAGATAACCGAGAATGTTTTTAAGTAAACTGTGTGGATAATGTTAACATCGTTAATCAAAGTAAGCTTGGCAAATTGTTTGTGAAACCCTATGTAACTGACCCTCAAAATAGTATTTCCTTGTTGGGAGTAAAATGGAAGTCTACATCTCCAGTTAACAGAGGAGTCTGCAGATGGGACTACGTTAGCTTGATCTTCCTTCATTCCTATCATAAGGCAGAAAGCACTTGAGGGTTTATAACATCATTACCTGAGTAGAACTGCAGAAAAACATAACTAAAATCTCCATGTGGTAGCATTTCTCTTTAAATGTCTGAAGAGCATCCCTCTATTAAAGTAATCATTTACCTTGATGGACAAAATAAACTTGGCCTATCTGATGAGGGAACTCCATTAATAAGAATCTCTTTTGAATCAAATCTCAATTTTCTAATTGTGTTTTTCAAATCATTTTGTTGAGTGTCAAACACTGATTTGATTAACACGTGGTAATATATGATAATTAGGGAGCTGACATGGATTCATAATAGAGCTTTATAAAACAACCAGTCAACAATTTCAAAGTTGTGAGGTCTTATTGTTTTCACTGAGAATAAGCAAGAAGTATTGGAGATTAACTTAAATTGTATGCTTGGGCTAGGGTATCTCTCTCAGTATCTTTTTTCTTTCCAGAATCCTCAAAAATAAGTATAGAACAGTTATCGCAGACGGAGACCACACAACCAATCCACCACAATTCTGTTAGACTCTTTCCCTGCCTGAGATCCTAGTCTAATGATAGCAACATAGTAAAATAAATAAATAAGTAAATACATAAATAAAACACAATGGTGAAAAGAGTGGGAAAGTAAATATACCAACCAGAAAATACAACTCGCACAACAAGTTTATCCCATGCACATAGGCTGGTGACAACCTTCTAAGATCTGGTACTTAAAAATGAAGGGTCTAATAATCACCCAAGATTTGAGGAGAACTTCTAAGAATAAAAAAGAACAGAAGATAAACAAAATGAAACAAATATAACTCAAAAAAGCAGGAATAAAATTTTTATATTTTTCTAAAGAGAGTATTTGGAATATTTGAGTGAAAAAAATCCAGGAAAGGGAGCAATTAAAAATGGGAAAAGAGATGCTACAAATTAAGCATCTGATTGCTCAAGTAAAAATACCAGAGAAGGTGTGAAAACAGAATGAAGAAAAAAATCATACAAGGTAGAATTTAAAAAGGAAGTAACAGAAATATGACAAGAATAAAAATGAAATAGAATATAGAAAGAGAATGTTATGGGGTGGACTGTGTTCTCTAAAAAGATATCTGAAGGGCCTAACCCCAACGCCAAGAACCTCAGAATGTGATCTTTTTTTCGAAATAGGGTTGTTGCAGATGTAATTAGTTAAAGTGAGGTCATACTGGAGTAGGGTGGGTTTTTAAACTAATATGACTATTATTCTTATTAGAAGAGAAGAGACAGAGAAACAGAGATGTGCAAACGAACAAAAGTCATGTGGCAATGGAGGCATAATTTGGAATGATCAGTCTGCAAGCCAAGGAACTATGAGGACCGCCAGTAAATAACAGAAGCTAGAAGAAGTTTTATTTTCTCCTAGTCCTGGAGGGTAGAAATCAGAAATATATTTTTTATTGTTTTCTTCCACCAAGTTTATTGGGGCTGCCATAACCATGTACCTCAAACTTTGTGAAACTAATGCAGAGAGGATCAATCAAGATGTTCACCATCTGATTAACAAGAGTTCCAGGGAAAAAAAAGCATAGGAAATGGAGAAACTACCAAAAGGACACAAATATTTTATGAAAAAGCCTCTCCAAATACAATCAAAATAGAAATTACGACTTTTTATTTTTTCTTCAAAACTTTGAAGATAAAAAAAGGATCTTAAAGACTGGAAAAAAGAAATAAAATCCTCCCAATGAAAATACTTCTCTCACATAGAACTGAGAGGCGGAAGGACACCGTACTTAACCATTTCACACCAGACACTGAAGGTCAATAAAGCACAAAATAATGGATATTGTAGATTTGACTCTCAGCTAATTATAAATCAAATCTGATGGCAGAATACAAACCTTATTGGAAACGCAAAAATGAAGAAAATGTATACCTTTATATACCTTTATAAACAAGAAACCAACCCTGACCTAGGACCAGGGCAGTCCTAGGTCTGCCTGTGGAGAGCAGTCTAAAGAATGTTCGGAATAAGAGTTTGGGGAGAAGTCTAAGGGAAGAGCAAACCCTACTGGAAGAGAAGGATCAAAGCAGAGTCTCTAGGAAAGGAACCAGGCTCTGGAGAAACCAGCCCGGGTCACTAAAATGGGCAGCAATATCACCACACAGGCAAGTTGTGACAATTTAAAAATTAAAAATATAAAGTACCTTGAGCAGTAACTTGCATGGATAAAGAGAAATAAATATAACTGCGCTGGAAAGATGGCCGGGGGATATGAGAAAAGCAACCAAGGAAAGCATGAAAAGAAGTAAGGAGATCACGTTTACACATGGTAATTTAAAATAATAATATTGTTTAGCAATGTAAGGCAAAAAACAAAAGAAAGAAATAAAAGAGCAAAAATGGGCTCTATTTAGGGTTTGGGAAAAGAGGGTTAGATCAGGGAGCAGAGGGATAGTATTTGTTATTGAAAATATTTTGTTTCTCGTATTTAGTCATAAGCATACATTATTTTTTATCAACATATTTAAGACATGATGTTTAGTCAATAAAACTTGGTATACTTAATTTCCAATATTAGACAAAATAAACTAACATTGAAAAATAAGTTCTAACAGAACATCTAGACTCCTTTCAAAGAAAGGAAAAGAGAACTTAAAATATTAACAAAGAGTCTTCAAGAAAGATGCAGGCATCTGCCAATTTATGAGAAACTCAATTGTAAATTGAATGACTGCTTTCAAACATTTAGCAGAGACTGGCTGGCTGTTTGCTTCTTTTTCCGCACTCATCCTGGGATCATGGTTAGACTCTATTTTTCAGCCTCCCCTGCAGTGAGTTGTGGCCATGTGAACAAATGGATGTTGACAAAATTGATGTACTCCATTTCTGCATTAGCCACAGATACCTTCCCCTTCTCTCTCATTTTCAATGGCTGGGTGTCAGTGCTTGAGGGAAACTTGGAGGTCTAGCGTTGAAGATGGCAGAGCCTCCTCATCAATGGGTCTCTGAACAAAGCTGTGGCAGACACAGCAATGGATTGCTCAGACCCCCTTCATGAAAGGACACCCTACCATCTAGGAGGAGTATGACTGTCTGACAGATCCCCAGCTGAGTCTGCCTCAGCTTCCCAGCCAAAGCCATCATCTTCTCAGAGTACCCCTGTCCACATAATAATCAAGAGGTTGGTCACTGAGGGGACCCCCTTCTTGGGGCATCAGCCACGTAGTGACTGAACAAGGAAGGGGGTACAAGGGCCTGGTCATTTCTGCGTGGTGCAAGCCTCCTCCAATGGGCATCTGGTGTTACATTAATAAAGAAGGAATACTAGATGGAAGGTGCTGACATAGCAATAACTTAAAAGATGTAGCTTTAGCTTAATGGGCCAAAAGTCATCAGCAAAGAACTGTTATCGGAAACTGGAAAGATGGATGTCCATGTTATGTAGTAGCAAAAGATTTAGTAAAAATACTATTTATGCCATTTGTAAGGCGAATTATGTGCTAATGGAGCCTATGGTTTCAGTGGTGAGGTGTTGGAGGACAAGTCTATGTGGTTTTTGGCAATTATTGACTGTGCCTAACAAAATCTTAGGGAAAGGAATAAGCTCAGGGGAAAAAAATCATGCAAGGAAACCTGAAAAGAAAAGGGAGAGTAATTTGGTACCTCAAAAATTTGTGTTTCTATTTGTTGACTTCAAAGGGTAGACATTTTGATTAGGAAAGAGTTGAGAACAGCAAACATGCAAATGGCCATTAAAATTCCACCCAACAGAAAGGTCACATGGGTGCTTTAGGCCTGATAATTTCAATTGGCCATCATTCAGCTGAGTGAAAGAGATGTGACGAAAAGAGTTGAAGTTGTAGATACCAGGATGAAAGCACCTTTGTCAGACCCAGACAAAACAGGGCTGGGAAGGCCTGAAGGAGAGGAGGCTCATGCTTACATGTCAAAGATAAGAACTGTTTCCAATGATTTTCTAAAAACCCTTCACGAACCTCCTGCTTTGATAAATTTATCACTAGGCATTCTTTAGTGCTACAGTGGTTCAGATAAGACATTCTCAGATGACCACTTGTCCAGTAATGGCATCTCCACCAATGAATTGACAACAACTCGGTCTTGGAACCTCTGGAACCAATGAAATCCGTTTCTAACTGGTTTATGTAAATTTCTTTTTCTTTTTTGCAAATAAATTTCTCCTTTTTCCTTCCCTCACTGAATGCATGGGTGGCTTGCCATTCCATACATTCCAGATTATAATGCTTATTTCTCTTTGCAATGTATTTAGAGATTACTTTCTCTAGTGTCTTTTCCCCTAGGTTGAGATAAGCAAGCAATGAAATAAATTAGGCTTGAGAATTACGTCTAACAAAGAATTTGATGCACTTACTGCCACAAGAAACTGACTGAAAGAAAAGATGTGAGATGTCTACCAGTTTTTTTTGAAGAACAGTGCTGCTGCCAAAATCAGGAGCCTTTGATGGACTGGCATTAAAACAATGTTCAGATGTCCAGATGGGCATCAGCATGAACTGAGCTATAGAATCTGTTCTGTCGTAAGGGGGGAGGCATTCCTCAATATCCACTAAGAGAAGGCCACAAGGATACTGAGCAAGAAACAGGCCCCATTGAGGACAGCCGGGAACAACCAAGAAAAAGGAAAGATTGTTCTGCTCAGAGAGAAGAATCAGCACCCACTCAAAGATGTCCCCACTTCCCAGGTGGGGACTCCTCCCAGAATTCATCTTGCCATGGACCAGGTCCTGCTGCTCACCTTCCATTTTTCCCTTTCGTAGGTGGGAGTTTATTGCAGTTACCCTCTCGCCGTTTCACGGCAGTACATTGTTTGTGTTTGGGGAGGTGGTGACAGAGGGGTGAGGACACTGTGTGCCAGGTTTTATGTCTCCCAACTACTTGAGAGTTGGTTTCTATTTACCACAGAGCATTTTAGTGTTGATCTTTATTCCAGCTGTTATCTTTTACTGAGAAACTGTTATAATTTTGGTGGAGACACTAAAAGAATATGACTTCCATTGAGGTGTGATGAAGAGGTAAAATCTGTTGCGCTTGAAACCCAGGTTTTCTAGCCTGTCTCTGAATGCACTCACTGTGGAATGTCTTCACTTGGGCAAGTGACTTAATCTCTCAGGGTTTTCATATCCTCATCTGTAAAACTGAGGAGCAGTAAGTTACAGAGTTATTTTGGACGGTGGGTAATCAATATTCATTGCAGTGCTCAGCATAGAGCAGTTGCAAGGCAGTCACTGAATAACAAGAGATGCTTCTCTAAGCAAGGCTTATAGAGAAACATCCATTTCCTTTACAAGAAACGTGCCCTATAAAACTTTATTTATTTCTCTTTTATATTCCCCTTTTTTATTATTTTCTAAGTAATCCTAAGATCTTGCAAATTTCTTGTCAGTACTGTCTCCTCAGTCCTTTTAGCTCTGCAGAATTAGGCTCTCCCTTTTAAATGGATATCTCAGATCTTTAATTACATGATATCTCAGAGAGCCAACAAGTAATTTTATGAAAGGAATGATAATACATATACATTGTCTCTGAGATATTTTAAAGCCCTCTGAGAAATATCTGTCTCTTTGGTCTAAGAAAAGTGTTTGTCTTGTTGGTATTTGAATATGTCTGTTTATGTATGTCTAGGGCTTTCCTATGTAGCTATTAACACTGTTTTTTAAAAACCTATGTTTATGTGACAAGAAAAAACCCTCTTCTACAGAGTATATTTTACATTCTGTCTCCATTTGCGCCTCTATCACAGAACACCCGAGATTAGGTAATTTATAAAGAAGAGAAATTTGTTTATTTCTCATAGTTCTGGATCCTGGAAAATCTAAGGTCAAGGTGCTGGCGTCTCCTGAGGGTCTTGTTTCTGCATCCTCACGTGGCGGAATGTGGAAACGGAAAAAAATGGACGTATTTCCTTCCTCAAGTCTTTTTAAGGCCATTAATTCTCTCAGGAGGGCAGAGCCCTTATGTCCTAATTCCCCTCAAAAGTCCCGTCTCCCGGCACTGAAGATGAAGCCCCCCACACGTGAATTTCGGGGGCTCATTGTGAACATGGCACGTGGATGAGAGACCGTCCATTGAACTGAACTCATGTGATCAATGCGTCAGCTTCTACTTTTAGTTTTAAATGGCACTGGGGAAAAACATCTAGACTGCTTCAGTGTCATATGTGCATAGAATTTCTAAGTGCACACATTCACATAAATTAACAGACACATTGCTTGTTTTGTTAAAAAATATAAAATATTTTGCTCATTTATGATGTCAGTATATTTTGTCAGAATCTAAGATGGAAAGCTTTGACCTTATACTTAATTGAACGCAGCTTTCTGTCACAATACATACATATATCATCACATAAATAACTAAAGGTTGCCTATAGTTTAACTGTGACTTAGGCATGAGATTAAAGCCTTAGCAGATTGAAGCGCTGCTGCAGATAATCACAGGCTCCTCTATAATGAAGCTCTTACCTCGAATGCTGTACTTTAGATTTTCTACAGCACAAGCACTCTCATTTGACAGATCTGAATATTTTAAAATTTATTGTTTTAAGTTTTGCTCATTGGTTTTTTTTTTTTTGCAAAACAGAAAACATAAATAAGATCATTTTAAAGATCCTTAGGGGAGTCTTATGTTTAGTGATGCAGTATGGGGTTTAGATTTCTTGTAAAATGTTGCCTAGGGAAAGCAATTAGTGCTTATTTGTAAAGTCATACTGTTAGTGAGGTTTTGTTAGAATGAACGTCATTATTCATAAATTAAAAAAGATTTTGTCAGCTGGGCACAGTGGCTCATGCCTGTAATCCCTGCACTTCCGGAGGCCGAGGCAGGCGGATCACGAGGTTAGGAGTTCGAGACCAGCCTGGCCAACATGGTGAAACCCCATTTCTACTAAAAATACAAAAAATTAGCCAGGCATGGTGCCGCACACCTGTAGTCCCAGCTATTCGGGAGTCTGAGGCAGGAGAATTGCTTGAACCTGGGAGGCGGAGGTTGCAGTGAGCCGAGATGGTGTCACTGCACTCCAGCCTGGGCAACAGAGTGAGACTCCGTCTCTCATACACACACACAAAAATGATTTTATCACTGATGTTTCTGCCTATGGTCATATTCACTTGTCCCTACACAAAATAATGCAACGGATATCATCTGAAAACCACTTTTTTTGACTTAACGTTCTGCTCCAAATCACGGCTACTCAGGCCTGCAGAGGGGAAAGGAGTTCAGGGGCATTGTCTGCCTTCCTAGGTGCAATGCTGGTCAGGAATGTGAGGCTGAGGCCCACGCACAGGTTGCAGTACTGGCTCTGCCGCTTACTTGGTAGAAGTCCTCCCCATATCTCTAAGGAATTTTTTTCCCCATTGTTAAATGTAGGGCAGGGAAGAGGGGGCAGTCTATGTGGCCTTAAGTTCGTTTTCACTCATAACAAAGTACATTTCCATAAAGGAGGTGCACAGAAGGTGAAATTACTAATGGTTCTAATTGTTGATTACATTGGAATGTGGATGCTGAAAATGTTAGGTTGGTGCAAAAGTAATTGCGGTTTTCGCCATTACTTTTCAATGGCAAAAACTGTAATTACACTTGCACCAACCTAATATATTCCGGATATTTTTCATACTTTCAAGACATTGAGCACAGGCCTAATGCCCTCCATCATGTGGAGAAGACTAAAGGATTGTCATGTATTTCTACATCACAGCATAGCCGGGAAGAGAAAATGAGCTCAAGAACTTCAGGTTCTTTGTCCTTTGATGACAAACATTGAAGACTTGGTTTTAAGCTTTTAGGTGAAATTCTTACATCTTCACCAAACAAATAGATGCAGGGCTGTAATATAATCTTTTAGTATTCCCACAGTGTCTTTGCATAACAGATGTTCAATCAATTAATAAATAAGATATAATCTGTCTCATCTCTACTCAATCCTCATCTCCGGCTGACACCAGCTTCCACTTCCATCCTCATGTCATAGACCTTCTGATTACCAATGCCTGCATCTCCTCTGAAATCCATTGTAAGTCCTGCTCTCTCTGATCATCATCCCTTGTTCCTGCACTCCATTTGCTCTAGTATTTCCCTGGAGAATTGAGCCTCCTGAATGCTCCTCAACCCATTGACTCTCCAGTGTTTTCACTCTTCCTCACCTTTCCTCCCTTCAGCCTCCACATCATCTCTTCACTTTCTTATTTTTTAATTTGATTATTTTAGAGACACCATCTTGCTATGTTGCCTAGACTTGAACAAAGTCGTTATTCAAAGGTGGAATCATAGAGCACGACAACCTCAAACTCCTGGGCTGAAGCAATGCTCCTGCCTCAGCCTCCTGAGTCACCATGACTCAGCTGTGCAGCACCACCGCAGCTGGCTTCATTGTCTATTTTTGCTTCCCCCATTTACAGAAGAAATTATCTAGAATACATGTAGTTCCCCTCTCCGAATTTTTCTTTTTGATCAATTTTCTAATATACCTTCTATCCCTACCACACTAATAAAAGTCATCTTTTCCAGGCTACCATTGGCATAAGAGAAGTTAAAAATGCATGCCTCTGCTTTCATCCTAATTGCCCTTGCAGGAATACTCAACACACTTGACCTTCCTTGCTTAATTGAAACAGCTTGCTTTGTTTGGTTTGGTTTGGTTTGGTTTGGTTTGCTTTGCTTTTTTAAATGAAACTCATAATACCAAGCTGTTCTTGACCTCACCTTACCTTATGGGCCACTTCTCGTCAGCATTAATTGTTGTTTTTCTTTTCTTTCTTTTTCTTGGCTGGATGGCCCCAGAGCTCTCTTTCAGCCCATTGCTTCTATTTTGTACCCATTTTCTATCCAGTCCTATGACAATTGAGATAGTCAATATGCTAATTGTGTTCAGACTCGTCCTTATTTTGGCTTTTTCTGATGGCATGCAGATCTGCTACTCTACTGCTTCTTTAATATCTCCATGACATTTCCAAAAAGGCACTTCAAACTCAAGAAGCACATTTTCAAAACCAAATTTTGATTCAATTCTTTCTATACAAGGTACCTAAAGTGTTCTTCTCCAAGACTTTCCAGCTGCAATAAATGGCTCACCGTTTTCTCAGTTCACCAAAACATCAGCTAAAATAGCAGATTATTTCTTGAATTTTTATTATCTGTCACATTTACCCTACCTCCAAGCCATCCAAATACCTTTTTGGTTCACCCTCCAAAATGTATCCTGTATCTGTCTATTGCCTTCCAGCTTCAATGTCAAAGCCTATTTCAAGCCACCATGATTTTTCATGTGGATCACCAATTGCTTCCTAAGAAATCTTCCTAATTTTACTCTCAATCCCTTATTATCCAGTTGTGAGAGGTTATCTTCTCAAAGTGACTGTCAGATGACATTACACTCCTGCTTAAAATCCTACAATGATTTTCTTTCATAAAACAATCTAATAATTTTTTAGGTTGTAGAGACAACTTGAGCATGCTTTCCTTCTTGATATGCGGGGGCGGTTCTCTCATAGGCGCACACTGAGTGAAATCAGGACTCCATCCCCTTCTCCTACTTAGCCTGAAATGGTCATATTTTCTCTGCTACAGTACTTGAAAGAAGAGAGCTTCATCGCCTTTTTCTACTAAGTCGAAATGGTCAAATTGTCCTTGCTATAGTCCTTGGAAGAAGCTTTATCTAGGCATTGCCAATTGGGCAATCCAACATGATGCTTTGACTTTTTAAAGGCTGATTCAAAGCTGTAAAGTATAGGAAATTCTGTACCAAGGTGCCAGGTGCATCAAATGTTCAGACAGAAGTAGAATATAGCATCCAACTGAGCACTTGGGATTGCAGCATGAGGTCACTTTGTTTCTGGTACATGGCATCCCTTCATTCCTGCCCATTGTATAAGTTGGTCATCTAGCCTTTCCAGTGATTCTAGGCGTTGTCCAACATCCCATGAATCCATTGTCTTACTGGCTGCCTAGTGCTAGTTTATATTATTTGAAGTCAATGACCCTGAATAATGCACATTATTCAGAAGAATCCGCATAATCTGAATCTCATACACTCCTTTGACTACATCTTTTCCCAACTCCCCAGTGTGCACTAAGTTTCAGCCAAGGAATCTAAGTAATTTTTCTTGAAAATGCCGTTGCTGTTTCTGTCGTGCTATATTACATTCACTATTTCAGTTATATTTTTTAATTTAACAGTGACTCAAAAGCTTAGTGGCTTAATATAACAATGATTCGTTATGCGTAGTCACTTAGTGGTTGGACTGGGCTGGAAGGTCCAAGGTTTGAACAGTCTTCACTTACATATCTATTACTTGGCACTCTGCCACATTTCCCCATGTGGCTAGCTTGGGCTTCCTCACAGCATGGTGGACTCAGGCAGACAGATTCCTTATATACTGGCTGACCTTGAAGAATGAACATGGAAGGTACCATACTGCTTAAAAGCAACATCAGAGCTTACCCACCATTGCATCTACTATAGCATATTGGTCAGAGACAGCCTGAATTCAGGGCTCTGCCATTTGGTAGGAAGAGTAGCAAGCATTTATAGGAGTGGAGAAACCATGGCAGCTATCTATGGAGACTACTGCTTTTGATCTCCCCTTTGTCTGTGGCTCTCAGATGTGGCTTCTGATGGGTACTTAGTTCTCAACTTAAACGTCTCCTCAGAAAGGAAATTTCTGAGCCCCATATAATGTTGGTCCCACCCATTTAATTTTATTTATGAATTTATCACTTCACCAAGTCTCCTTGCTGGGGAAAAAATAAAGGAAAAAAAATCTGCATAGATTTTATTATGAGTGCAATGGGAAGTCATTGTAGCGTTTAAGCAGGGGTGTAATGTCATCTGACAATCACTTTGAGAAGATACCTCTAGCTACTGGATAATAAGATACTAAAAGTAAAATTAGGAAGATTTCTCAGGAAGCAATTAGTGATTCATGTAAGAAATCATGGTGGCTTGAAAAAGTCTATTGGCATTGAAACTGGAAGGCAATAGACAGATACAGGATGCATTTTTAGAGGATGAACCAACAAAATACTTTGATGTCCTGGAGGCAAGGTAAATATGAAGAACAAGAAAAATTCAAGAAATAATCTGATGTTTTTGGCTAATGTTTTCAGGAACTGGGAAGATGATGAGTTAATAATTTTAACTCTAGATGTCTTATGGAAAACTAATAATAGACATTGTCTTCCCCAGTGGAAACTATTCCACTGCATTCCAGTCTCCTGGCTTCTAGTGTGCTTATTTAGCATCTTTAAATATGCTTTTAGTTTTATTGCAAGGTAAAACTGCATGTGGTACTCAGCATATAACTCATGGTCATCTGATTACACCCATGGAAGAAATCTGGTCCAACAATTGTTACTGGAAATAAATTTTATTCTGACACCACCAGTCCCATTTATTTGTGTGCTGCTTGCAGCTGCTTTCATGCTGCAGTAGCTGTGAAGGAGACTCACAAAGGCTAAAATACTTGTTCTAGCTCTTTACAAAGAAAGATTCCTGACTCTTGCTACATCCTCCTGTATGACTTTTCTATTTTATGTGATGTGAAAATGAAGTACTGTTATATGATATAAAACTTATGGAAATCTGGGGCTAAAGTTATAAATTTTTATCAAAGGCAAACATTTTAGGTCTTTCTACTGCTCTCAACTCCCACCCCTACCTTTGTGCCACTAATCTTAGGGCAGAGCAAAAGTGTGCATTCATGGCATTTCATCAGTGAGTACAGATACGGCAACCCAACTCCATGGCTTTCTGAGTGAGAAAAATGTTTCGATCATTGAGGGGACCATAAAGTACTAAAATTAAAGACTTATATTGGGCATAATTTTGGTATTGAAGGAGAATTTTAGAAGCAATTATCTTAAAAAAATTATTCTTTATCTTCCACCAGTTTCCTAATTTGAAAGTGATTAAGACATAGCCCGAGGCTCTGCTTCAGAACCTAAGCAGCTGTGTCCGTCAAGTTAAACAAACAAACAAGCAAAAAAAATGGAGAGAGAGAGATGGCAAGAATAGATGTGGCCACAAGATTAGATTTATATTGAAGAGAAGGATCTCCATCAGCTGGTTAATGATATGCTATCATCAACAGATTCACTCAGCAATGGCTTTCTGCTTGATGCTGTGCATGCTTCTCTCATTTCACTTGCTTCCCTGAGTCCTCTACAGAGTTAAAAATACATGAAGGAATAAATATATTAATTAATGAATATGTACTTTGAAGTTGATTTTTAGAATACCAGCATACTTTCATGAAAAATTCAAGGCAAAAAAACCTAGTATTATTCAGAATGTTTCCAAAGGTAAGAAAGTTCCTCCTCATGCCCAGGTTCCAGCCCCTGTGTTTAACTTGACAAGAACAAAACTACGTTCCTACATTCCTCTCACGTACCTTTGTCTTCTTGCCAGAATATTTTCTCTGATGAGGAGGGGGAGAGTGGAGGTACCTTCGGTTTTCACTACAGCTTCTTATGATGTACCTATGCTGCTTCTAACAACAAATGCCACCCATGAACAGGCAGAAACCCATCTTTCTCCACCACTTGGTATATAAAATTTTCTGAAATCAGCTTTAATTGTGGGCCTCCCACGAATAGAGTCAATTTCTACAACTGTGGGGCCTCTTAGGCAACGTAGTAAAATAAGTAATCGACAGACCTGACATTGTTCTTTAACTTTTAGCTCTGAATTATGTATTTTTATAACAAAATGGCATGGTGGAAGGAGGAAGTTCTCCGGTGGAAAGATGTATGTTTAAATTCTCTTGTTAATATTTTGTCAAAGGTGCTACACTAGGTAGGATAACAGGCCCCCATGATGTTCTTTTCCTATTCCCTGGAAGATGAATATGTCAGGTTACGGAACAGAGGGGAATGAAGGCTGCAGATGGAACTCAGGCTGCTAATCACCAGCTCTCTGACTTAGAAAGAATATCTGGAAAATGGAGGCAGAACATTCAGTGTTCAATGCAAATACTGTATATCGTTCAGTCTCAAGAGCCTTTCCCACATTTACCCCTAAGAAACATTTCTTGTCAGAACTTGATTGTTATTATAAAAAATTTCAAACCAAGATCATCCCCATTTTAAAAGTTATAACAGGATGAAATGATAGAAACTCTTACACCAGCCTAATTACAATCTAACTCTCACTCTACCATTGAAGTTTGCCTTAATACTGGCTATCAAGTAGATTTCCCTAGGGTGTCTTCAGTAGAGGCTGTGCTGCTGCTTCTTGAGTATTTTCAGGGAATTCTGTGCATTCCTTTCAAGCGATGCCACATGTGTGATTACTCTGACTCTCAGAGTCTTTACAAATTTGTCTATACTTGCTGGTGGCCCTACCCAGAAAGCTAGATCCTTGGATTGTACAAGGAGAGCTCCCTGCCAATTAGCACCAAGTGGTGCACCGCCAATTTCATAAGGCTTCGCGACTGCTGATGTGCAAACACGAGTTGTATTTGTTTCATTTCTAAGGATTCAGAAACTACTGATTTATGTCAAAAACAGGGGCTTTGTACTGAATATTTTTGGGTACTAGTTGTATCCTGGAGGTTCAGTCTATGGCAGGGAAGGAGAGGTTTATGGTTCCGGGTCCCAAGACTTAGAAAGGGACATCAGCTGTCACTGAGAAGATTGCAGAAAGTTAAAGGATGTTATCCGTCACTGACTGTAACTTTCGCAATAAAACAATGGAGGGAAGAAAACATCAAGATCAAAAGCAGGCATCCTGCTGGCTTTTATACAGTAGGAGCCTTCATATTCATTTTCCTTCTTCTTTTTCTTTGAGAAGTGGACATGTGGCACCAAAATGTGAAACAAAACTCCACCATCACTAACAAATAATGACTAGAATTTCACACACAGATTTTGAACTGAGTGATGATTTTTTAAAGTTCCTATGCACTACATGAACAAATCACTGTGCATTTGGAAAGTAAGCAACATAGAAAGGCTTCCTGGCTTATTAACTTTTATACACAGTAATTAATCTAGCATTTTATAGTCCTGAAATCTCTTTCATGTATATTATCTTATATCTCACCCCATCTCTGTGAGGTGGATATTATTTTCATTTTAAGGAAGTAATAACTGTTTTGATAAAGTAGTGTATCAAGCAGAGATGCATTCAGCTGTTATTCTCAAGTAGACAATCAAGCACTGTTTGGTGGCCCCAGGAAGTTACCAGAAACACAGATGTCTTCATTTTTCTGCTGACATCATTTGTTTCTATCTTTAAGAGGTTGAGAGATGGCTACTGTAGGTCTAGCCATTGATTTGAGTTTCTGGCCAGGAAAAGGGGAAAGACAGGAAGCAAAAGAGCATTCACTTCCTAGATGAGTCAGCCTACTTTAAAGGGTATTTTCTGGAACTTACACTAATGACTATTTCTGACCACATATAGTTGACCACTATGTATATCTGCAAAGGAGACAGAGAAATGTAATCTTTTGCTGTTGCTTTGCCATTGCCATTCCAAATAAAAGTAGGATTCTATTTCTGAGGAAGAAGCCCAACCATCTTCCTACAGGTGGTTATTCTGTTACAGAGCTGAAGCTTTAAGCCAAATCCACCTCTCTCAGTCTACCATTTTGTATCTGAACTTACACTGAGGAAAAAATATTTTTATGTTTACTTCTGTCTATTGCTTTCCATGAAATATTCTTATTTGAATACTTACCTCTAGAGAAGCTTTAAGACAATACACATTATTCTAACTCTTTCATAATCTCATATACTCATAGGGCTTCAGTCTTTTTTTTTTCTACTGACACAATTCTTAAGTCCTTCTCTGTTTCTTGTACTTTTTGAACTACTTATCAGTCTCTTCCCACTCTCAAAACAAAGCCTGTCCTTCTACCTTGTGCAGCTCATTCTCTCTTCCTGATTATCTCTTTAATTTCAAGGGCACCCACATTCCCCAGAGTTTCAACTGAAGTGGCTCCATATCAATGATCCCTAAACCTGCAGTGGAAGCAAATGTAAATCTTCTCTGAAAAAAAATCTTCAAATTAGGGATTCTGGTTTTCCATAAATTAAAATCAATGAAATATGAGAGACCACAATTAAAAATCAGCAAACATCCAAAACTGTCATCATCATGTATGAGAGTCAGATAGATAAGCAAACTTTACATTTAGACTCCCTGATATTGAAATTATAAGATAAGCAATACTTAGCATTGTGCATATCAAATATATTTATGGCTTTTAAAAATTAATAAACTGAGAAAGCCATAAAAAACTATTCAAAATGATGAGAGAGGTTTGAAAAATAACCATACAAAATGTTTATATGTATATATGTACATATGTGTGTGTTTATACTATATATTTGTATACATACCCATACATGCATATATACATACGTATGAGACATAATAATTCAATTAATTATTAAATAGCTGATTAAAGAGAAACAACAGATTCACTAGTAGATCTGCAAAAATTATCTAGAATGCAGCCCAGAGACACAAGCCAGAAAATATGAAGAATTCAAGAGGTAAGGAGAATATTATGAGTAATTCTACCAAGCATCTAATGGGATTCCAGAAGAGACTACAAAGAATAGAGGAAGAAGATATTTGACCAGATAATAAAAAGCAAGTCTTTGTGACTAATGAAATGGATTAATCCAAAGTAAGATCCAAAGTTAGAGGGAAAGCATAACATGTGCCAAACAGAATAAATAAAAACTATGTTTCAATGAATGGTAGTGAAACCATGAACTGCAACTTCAAAAAGAGGTTTTAAGTAGAGAAAAGAGAGATTACTTAAAAATAATTGGAGGCCAAGAAAGGTGGCTCACACCTGTAATCCTAGCATTTTGGGAGGCCAAGGCAGGCGGATCACCTGAGGTCAGGAGTTCAAGATCAGCCTGGCCAACATGGTGAAACCCCATCTCTACTAAAAATACAAAAATTAGCTAGGCATGTGGGCACACACCTGTAATCCCAGCTACTTGGGAGGCTGAGTCAGGAGAATCGCTTGAACCTGGGAGGCAGAGGTTGCAGTGAGCCAAGATCACCCACTGCACTCCAGCCTGGGTAACAGGGCAAGACTCTGTCTCCAATAATAATAATAATAATAATAATTTGAAAATAATTTGTATTACTCTTCTCAATTTAATAATGGAAGTTAGAAGGCAATGGACAATATGTACTCAGAATGATGAGATAAAAATGATTGTCAGTTCTCAATTATATATTCAGAAAATGATTTTATGGGTGATTTACTTATAATAAAATATGCATTTTGTTATAAGTAAATTAATAAAATGTACTACCCACACACCATACCAGCAACAATGCTATGATAATAGAAGCATACAGAGATTTAGAGTTGGTACAAGGAAAAATCAGCATAATAGATTATAAAATATTTTCATTATTTGGAATGGCACTTAAGACATAAACTTTAGAGTTGGTTAACTGTGTATGTTAAAATTTAAAAGATAATAAAATAAGTGGAAGTAGTTGCTTTATATTTTATCAACTAAAGGAAAAATGCAATAATTGATTACATTTTTAAAACTCCATTGACTGAAAAAGGAAGAAAATAAAATACGCATTGAAAAATCAAGAAAAATCAATGACTTAGCTGGCACAGTTAGACAATACAAACTAACAAATATATAAAAATTGGAAAGAAAAAAAGAAAAAAGTTTGTCAATATTTACCGATAATAATATTATTTAAACATAAATTTGGTACAGCTTCAGCTTATAGTAAAATGGAATAACAGGGACCAGATTTACTCTCCCAGTTGGAACAACTAAAAAATAATAGGACAACATACATGAAACTGTTTCTGAAGACATTGCACATCAGACACTGAAGCAAAGGGATTCCTGAAAAATATGAAAGATGTATGGTGAGTACTCTGATTCCCACAGCTTGTTACCTAGAAGGATGTCTAAACAGTTGAGAAGACAATCTGGGATGGACAAGGCTATGGCAACTCACAGGACAGAGCCTCCAAAAGGGGCAAGCGGCACAGGCAGAATTCTGCAGAACTGTGGAGGGTCTCCCTTTTGTATTCACCAAACTTCTGGTCAGCACATGAGTATGAGGGAAATATCTGAAGGAACATCTCCCTAAGAGCATTAAAGTAATCAGTGCCTGTAGTTAATGAGAAGCTGGGAATAGTGCCTGTTCCTACCAGTCAGAGTAATGAACCACATAATGAATGAAACAGCAGACAGAGCAGCACAGAAGGGTTTTACCCCAGTCAAGGCATAAAACAGACTAAATGCTTCTCTAGTCCCAACTTTGCTAGTTGGGACTAGTTGAAAGGCCCGAAAGAATCAAGTGGTTGCCCAGTAACCTAAACACATCCCAAAGCTTAAGAATAATTATAGAAATGCAAAAATATGGCTGGGCGCCGTAGCTCACACCTGTAATCCCAGCACTTTGGGAGGCTGAGGCAGGTGGATCATGAGGTCTGGAGATCGAGACCATCCTGGCTTACATGGTGAAAACCCGTCTCTACTAAAAAGTATAAAAAATTAGCCAGGTGTGGTGGTGGGTGCCTGTAGTCCCAGCTACTCGGGAGGCTGAGGCAGAAGAATGGCATGAACCCAGGAGGTGGAGCTTGCAGTGAGCCGAGATCGCACCACCGCACTCCAGCCTGGGCAACAGAGCCAGACTCCATCTCAAAAAAAAAAAAAAAAAAAAAAAAGAAGAAAGAAATGCAAAAATAGCACAAAGCAAGGTAAAATACAAAAAGTTATGAGTGACATCAATAGCAACTCAGCAGGCATGCGAAGGAGCAGGCAAATGCACACTTGAGAATAAAGCTCAGTTAATATAAACTGACCAGAAATGACATATGATAAAATTGGTTCATAAATTGATAGATATGGACACTAAAAGATTTATTGTAAATGTGTCCCATTTATTCAAGAATGAAGAGGTTGAGCTGAACATATGTGGAGGCAAGGAAGATATAGGAAGACAAAAATAAAGATTCTAGATTTGAAAACTCTAGTGTCTAAGATGGAAAATACACTAGATGGAAATAATAACTGATTTATCATTGCCAAAAAAGGCATTAGTCAACTAGAAATATAATAATAAAAACTGTACACATTTAATGACACAGAAAGGGCTGAAAAATGGACAGAGCATCACTGAGACAGGGAACCCCTCAAGTGGTCTAGCAGACATATAATTAGAGTGAATAAGAGGGAGTGAGATCATGAAAAATAATTTTATTTATTTATTTTGTGAGACAGAGTCTCATTCCTGTTGTGCAGAGTGCAGTGCAGTACTGTGACTACAGCTCACTGCAGCCTTGACTTCCTGGGCTCAGGCAATCCTCCCACCTAAGCCTCCTGAGTAGTTGGGACTTACAGGCATGTGCCACCACATCTGGCTAATTTTTTTTAAATTTTTTTAGAGACGGTGTTTTGCCATGTTGCCCTGGCTGATCTCAAACTCGTGGGCTCAAGTGATCTGCCCATCTCAGCTTCCCAAAGTGCTAGAATTGCAGGTATGAGCCACTGCACCCAGTGAAAAATAATTTTTAAAATGAAATTTGATGACAAATATAAACTCATATATTTAATATGTTCAAGGCGCCTCAAATCTAAAGAACAAAAATAAAACTACATGTAGGGATATAATAACATTTAAAAAAATGTTATTTTGTGACATAGAAAAATCCTTAAAAGTATCCAGAAGAAAATGACAAATTATGTACAGAAAAAAAGTTAAAGGTGATGAAACATTTTTTTCTTTTCTTTTCTTTTCTTTTCTTTTCTTTTCTTTTCTTTTCTTTTCTTTTCTTTCCTTTTCTTTTCTTTTCTGTCTCTCTTCTCTTCTCTTCTCTTCTGTTCTCTTTTATTTTGTTTTTTGAAATGCAGTCTCACTTTGTCATCCAGGCTGGGGTGTAATGGTGTGATCTTGGCTCACTGCAACCTCTGCCTCCTGGGTTGAAGTGATTCTCCTGCCTCAGCCTTCCCAGTAGCTGGGATTACAGGCACGTACCACCACACCTGTCTAATATTTGCATTTTTAGTAGAGACAAGGTTTCACCATGTTAGCCAGGCTGATCTTGAACTCCTGACCTCAGATAATCCACTCGCCTCAGCCTCCCAAAGTGCTGGGATTACAGGTGTGAGCCACCGTGCCCGGCCTGGAACATTTTTTTATTTCAAACAGTATAAGTCAGAACACAGTGAAATAACATTGTTAAAGTACTGAATTTTTTTTTTTAAAGATAAAACCAGTTGTCACCACTAGGATTCTCTACTCAGAAAAAAAAAAAAAAAAAAATTCAACAGTGAAGGCACAATAAAGACTTTTTACACATGCAAAGAAAACCTATACTATAAGAAATGATACAAGAAGGAAAAGAAAATTATATCATGCAGAAAACAAATTCTCCATAAAGAATTCCAGAAATGCAACCACTTGTATATATAAAGATGTTAGTTTTTCATGTTGCTTAAAGCTCTTTCCCAATAATTGTATAGAATATTAAAAGAAAAATAATAAGAATTATATTGTGGGTTTGTAAAAAGTAAAATATAAAATAATAGAACCAAAAAAAAAGGAAGGAAAGAAAGTAAAAGTAAAATGTTTAAGAGTTCTATGTATACTTGGAATGATATAATCTCACTTGATGGTAGACTGTAGTAAGTCAAAAATGCATACTGTAAATTCTGAATCAAATCGTGCAATAACTCAACAATATGTTATACCAAATAAAGCAATAAATAAAATAATATGGAATTGTAAAAATTCTGAATTTATCCAAAGGAATGAAACAAAGAGGAAAGAGGAACAAATAAAAGATGGGACACATAGCAACAAATAGAAAAAAGTGGTACATTAAACTTCAACATGCCAAATATCACATTTATTGTTGCATTAAATCTAACAATCAAATTAATAGGAGAATAGTTTTAGATTAAATAAAATAACAATCTTAACCATATGCTGATTACAGAAACCCAATTTCAGTATAAAGACAAATTATTAAGTAAAATACACACTATCAAGCTACAAATTGGAGTAGCTATATTAATTAGACAAAATAGATTTTATAACACAGATCATTACTAGGAATGAAAACAATTTCCTAATGAGAAATTTTGTAACCAAAGGGCCAATTCACAAGGGGAAAAGCAATCTTAGGTATTTTTGTACATAATAATGAAGCTTTAAAATATATAAAGAAACTAGTAGAACTACAATGAGATCTAGAGAAATACACGGAAGTACTCAGATAGTTTAACGATTATCTATAGTACATAGAATAAAGAGACAGAAAAATCAGTAAAGATATAAAAGATTTAAATAGTATTGTAACCAACTTGATCTAGTTGATATTTATGAAACACTCCACCCACTCTCAGCATAATAAGCACACTTTTCAAGTGCACATGGAACATTAACTAAAATTAAATATATTCTGATTACTAAAACAAGTCTCAATACATTTAAAAATATTCAAATCATAAAAAAGTGTTCTTAGACCACAGTAGAATTAAACTAGATAAACTAGATATACATAGAAACTGGCCAAGTATTTTAAAACTGAAAAATAATTCCTTCATTATTACATGTATTTGAGAATGGATTTAAACAGAATTAGAAAGTATTTTGAACTGAATGAAAAGGAAAATAGAAATGATTATAATTTTTGCTGTGTAGCTAGACTAGCAATTAGGAGGAACTTACAGCACTGATTACTGTATTAGAAAAGGTGAAATTCCAAAATCAATGATTCCAGTATCTGCCTTAAGCCAGGCAAAGAAGAAAACAAAAAAGTAGAGCAGAAATCAATGTCAAAAGTTGATTCTACGAGAATCTATAAAACTGATAAACATTTCAGAACGATAAAAACAAAAAACGTAACAAATTGCTAATATCAGGAACAAAAAGAGTGACATCTTTACAGGTCTAAAAGATACCAAAAAAAGTAAGAGAAAACTATGAAACATTGTTGAAATAATTAAACTAAAAAGCTAAATACATCATGCGTGCATGCGCACATGCGCGCGCACACACACACACACACACACATCCCTTGTTTTGGATCAGAAGATGCAATATTGTTAATATGTACATTTCCCCCAAATTGACTTATGGTTCAAAGCATTGCAGTTAAAATCTCAGCATGATTTTTTTCAGAAAGTGAATATTTGTTTTGAAAATTCATATAGAATTTCAAAGGACCAAAACTTCCAAAACATCTTTAAAAAAAGAACACAGATGGAGGACTAACACTATCTGATTTCAAGACACTGCAGTGTTAAATGTAAATGACGTGTAGATCAATGGAATAGAAGAGTCCAGAAACAGACCTACCCATATATAGCCAACTGAAATTGCCAAAAATGTGAAAGGTAATTTAATGGAGAAATTGTAGACTTTTTCATCAGTTTTCTGGTCATGACTGAAGATGTGTATACAATAAAACAAAGCAAAAGAAAAGGAGGCCTTCAAACCCTAACTTGAACCTTATCAAAAATAAACTTAAAACTGACAATATATTGGCCGGGCATGGTGCCTCATGCTTGTAATCCCAGACCTTTTAGAGGTAGAGATGGGTGGATCACTTGAGGTCAGGAGCTCGAGACTAGCCTGGCCAATGTGGTGAAACCCCATATCTACTAAAAATGCAAACAAAAATTTGATATATTTAAATTTAAAAGTTAGAAAATCATATAAAACCTATTTTAAAATCCTATAAATTTAAAAACCTATCATCAACAGCAAAAAATAGTAAGATGAAAGCATAGAAGAAAATTGTTTTGACCTTAGGTTGGGCAAATACTTCTTAGATTTCAAATCAAAAACACAATCCATAAAGAACAAATTAAACAATTACACTTTTCAAAATTAAAACAACCGAAACAACAAATTTTGCTCTTTGAAACACACTCAAAAGAATGAGAAGACAAGCCAAATACTGGGAGAAAGAAATCATTGCAAATTACACATCAAACAAAAAACCAGTATCTGTGCTATCTTAAGAACTGTGACAACTCAGTTAACTGTAATACATTTGTATTGTAATACATTTTAAAAAAATTGTAATACATTTTTAAAAATGGGCAAAATATTATTTAAACAGATACTTCACCAAAAAAAAATAAGAATGGCAAATTAGCACTTGAAAAGCTAATTCAAAAGCTAATGTTCAACATTATGAATGATTAATAAAATGAAACGTAAAATTGAAATGTTAACTTATAAGTAATAACCATTTATTAGAACACAATAATTAATGTGTTAAATTTAAATAATTTAAAAAGATTCACCATAAAAAGTGATGGTAAGGATATGAACGCATTAGAACTCTCAAACACTAGCTGGTGAAAATGTGAAATAGTCCAACGAATTTGGAAATCAGTTTTGCTGTTTTCTAAAGTGCTCAACGTGCATCTGCCATTCTATGCTTACACAGCTACCCAACAGAAATTAAAGTGCATAACCACACAAGTATGGTACATGAATGTTCAAAGCAGATTTATTTGAAATAGGTAAAAACTGAAACTAACATAACCACCAAAAGTTGAACTAACAAACACGTTTTTAAATACCTATCCAATAAAATATTACTCAGCAGTAAAAATGAATGAACAGTGGGTACATGAAACAAGATAAATGAATTTCCAATAACTATGGAGAATGAAAATGGCCAAAAATGTGTTAACTTTATTATTACATTTATTATTACATTTACGGGAGGCAAGCTAATCTATAGGGACACAGTGCAGATCCTTGGTTACGGATAACAAGGTGGGAGGAGGAACAGGAGGAAGGGAATAGAAAGTACCACCAAGCATTGGGGTGAGGAATCTGCTCTATCGATTTTGCTGATGGCTTCATGTATTCACATGTGAGTTGAAACTTGTCAGATTGTGCATTTGAAATATGCTTAGTTTCTTTTACAGAAATCACACCTCGAGAAAGCTGTTATAATAGATTTGGGGAAACATATTAGGAAACACTGTTATGACCATCACTATATCACAAAAACTATAATTCTTACAAGAAGTCACCCAAAGATCCACTGGATAAACTTGTTATTCAAGACACTATAAAAAATACAAACATAAGGCTTGGCATGGTGGCTTGTACCTGTAATCCCAGCAGTTTGGGAGGCCAAGGCAGGTGGCTCACTTGAGCCCTGCAGTTTGAGACCAGCCTGGGCAACATGGAAAAACCCTGTCTCTGCAAAAAATTACAAAAATTAGCCGGGCGTGGTGATGTGGGCCTGTAGTCCCAGCTACTTGGGAGGCTGAGACCGGAAAATTGCTTGAGCCTGGGAGGTGGAGGCTGTAGTGAGCGGAGATCACATCACTACACTTTAGCTCGGGCTACAGAGTGAGACCCTGTCCCCAAAAAAAGCCAAAGACAAAAAAAAAAAAAAAAAACCCATAAATGGCACACTGGAAGAAGATATAACAATATGTGTTAACAACAAAAGATCCCTAAATAAACAGCAACAAATAGCCCAATGGAAACTGGACAAATGACAGAAACAATGATTTCACAGAATAGGAAACAGTGATAACATACACACTAACCTCATTCTCAGTCAGAAAACAATTCATATTTTATCTGCAATAATTTGCCATTCTATAGAGGCTAAATTGAAAATAAATTAATAAGTCTGATAATACCAAGTAGTAGAGAGGATAAGCTCTTAAATGATGTCATTGGATAAATTTCTCCACGAAATTTGAGGAAATTATTTGACACAATTTGATGTAAACTAGCATTTGCTGGAAATCTGACCCAGCAAGTATTTTCCCAGGTATGCACCCTAGGGAGAATTTCACAAATGTGCAGCTAGAGACATATTCACAAACTTTTTCATAATAGCATTTTTCTTAGTAATAAAAATCGGAACCTAAATGTTCATAATGGAGGCATGAAAATATAAATACAAAAATGTGTATTATACAGCAATGAAAATGAGTGCACTACAGTTACATGTAATAGCATCCATGGTGATTAAAAACAAACTAGTTGGTGAAAATAACAAGTTCTACATAAATATGTATGGTAAGATACCATTTTGTTTATGTTAAAAAAAGAATAAAAGTTAAGCCAGAAAGATATATCATATGTTATCGAATATATTTTTGAAAGCAAATGAAGGCTGGGAGCAGAGGCTCACACCTGTAATCCTAGCACTTTGGGAGGCTGAGGCGGACATATCATCTGTAATCAGGAGTTCAAGACTAGTCTGGCCAGTGTGGTGAAATATCATCTGAACTAAAAATACAAAAATTAGCTGGGTATGGTGGTGGGCACCTGCAATCCCAGCTGCTCAGGAGGCTGAGGCAGGAGAATCTCTTGAACCCAGGAAGCAGAGTTACAGTGAGCTGAGATCTCACCACTGCACTCCAGCCTGGATGACAGAGGGAAACTCTGTCTCAAAAAAAAAAAGCAAATGAATAACAGACACAAAGTTTAGAATAATTATGACCTTGGAGGAGGAGGCTAGAGAATCAATAGGGTGAAAAAGGAGTGCTCGAATAGATTCAGTAGAGGGATAATGTAGACATCTTGTGTGAAACGGTGGATTCCTAGTGTTCATTTTATTATGCTTCCTAACCCATGTGCATTACACATATTCCTCATATTCATCATATTAAAAACCTACAAGGTGGCTGGGCGCAGTGGCTCACGCCCCTAATCCCAGCACTTTGGGAGGCCGAGGTGGGCGGATCACGAGGTCAGGAGATCGAGACCATCCGGGCTAACATGGTGAAACCCCGTCTCTACTAACAATACAAAAAGTTAGCCAGGCATGGTGGTGGGCATCTGTACTCCCAGCTACTAGGGAGGCTGAAGCAGGAGAATGGCATGAACCCGGGAGGCGGAGTTTGCAGTGAGCCAAGATTGCACCACTGCACTCCAGCCTGGGCGACAGAGCGAGACTCCGTCTCAAAATAATAATAATAATAAAAAGGCTACAAGGCTTTAGAGGGTAAGAAATAGAAATGACAGGCCACATGTGAAAGGCTGTTCTTCATTTACAGATCTGGGGAGAGGAGATGGGAAAATACACTGACTGGGGGAAGGGTGGTCAGTGGTCCATTTTCAATGCTGGGTTTCTTCTAAACACTCCTATTAACCCATTCCCCACAAGCACTCTTTCATAGACCCTTCTTTGTAGACAAAGTATAAGTCATTTAAGACATTCTTTATAATCCTGGGCCTACATTTCTATGTCAGGGGAATTTCAGGGATCCCCAAGATTCAACATTCCCATAATGACTCCCAGGACTCAGCATATAGTTGTACTCATAGCTAACATTTCTTACAGTTAACGGATAAAATGCAAAATCAGAGAAAGGAAAGAATTTGGAAGAAAATTAGATGCAAGTTTCCAAGCATTCTCTCCCAGTGAGGTTGCACAGGACATACTTATCAGCAATGTGTCCTGACGACATACGGGAATGCTGTCTTCCAGAGAAGCATATTTAAAACTCAGCACCCAGCATCTTCTCTGGGGGCTGGTCACATAGGCATCTGCTGTCTAGCTCGTACCCACACTCAAGATCTCCAGAAAGAAAGTTCAGCACAGACCATTCTCTGTGCACTGGTCAGGCGCGGTGAGCCGCTCTTACCATTCAGGGAAGGTGTTGTAAGAGCTTGAGCAGCTGGTCACCAGCCAAGTTCTCAGACCCTAGACGAGGGCCAGTTTCCTTTCTATGGAGGACAGTCTCAGCCTGCCACACAGGGGACCCCCAGAATCTAAGTACAAAAA